>NC_134353.1:655642102-655854602 GCF_048569485.1 Anomaloglossus baeobatrachus
TTGCAATTTTCAAAATTTGAAATTTTATGCCCATAAATCTGAGAGATATGTCACACAAAAAAGTTACTAAATAACATTTCCCACATGTCTACTTTACACCAGCGCAATTTTTGAAGAAAAAAAAAAAAAATTCCGTTAGGAAGTTAGAAGGGTTCAAAGTTCATCACCAATTTCTCATTTTTCCAACAAAATTTACAAAAAAAAATTTTTTTAGGTACCACATCACATTTGGAGTGATTTGAGAAACCTAGGAGACAGAAAATACCCAAAAGTGACCCAATTCTAAAATCTGCACCCCTCACTCTGCTCAAAACCACATCCAAGAAGTTTATTAACCCTTTAGGAGCTTCACAGCAACCAAAGCAATGTAGACGAAAAAATGAAAATTTTACTTTTTTAACACAAAAATGTTACTTTAGCCATAAAAATTAGTATTTTCACAAGGGTAATAGGAAAAATGCATCATAAAATGTATCGTGCATTTTCTCCTGAGTACGCAGATACCCCATATGTGGTGGTAATCAAATGTTTGGGCACACAGCAGGACTCGGAAGGCAAGGAGCGCCATTTGAATTTTTGAGTGCAAAATTAGCTGCACTCATTAGCGGACACCATGTCGGGTTTGAAGACCCCCTGAGGTGCCTAAACAATGGAGCTCCCCCACAAATGACCCCATTTTGGAAACTAGAGCCCTCAAATATTTTTTCTAGATGTTTGATGTGCACTTTGAACCCCTGGGGGCTTCACAGAAGTTTATAACGTTGAGCCGTGAAAAGAAAAAAATTTTTTTTTACCACAAAACTGTTGCTTCAACCAGGTAGCTTTTTTTATCACAAGGGTATCAGGAAAAAATGCACCATAAAATGTATTGTGCATTTTCTCCTGAGTACGCAGATACCCCATATGTGGTGGAAATCAAATGTTTGGGCGCACGGCAGGACTCGGAAGGCAAGGAGCGCCATTTCACAGCAAAATTGGTTGGAATTATTAGCGGACGCCATGTTGCGTTTGGAGACCCCCCTGAAGTGCCTAAACAATGGAGCTCCCCCACAATTGACCCCATTTTGGAAACTAGACCCCTCATGGAATTTATCTAGCTGTTTAGTGAGCACTTTGAACCCCTGGAGGCTTCACAAACGTTTGTAATGTTCAGCCGTGAAAATATTTTATTCTTTTTTTTACCACAAAATTGTTTTTTCAAACAGGTAGCTTTTTTTTCCACAAGGGTATCAGGAAAAAATGCACCATAAAATGTATTGTGCAATTTCTCCTGAGTACGACGATACCTCATATGTGGTGGAAATCAATTGTTTGGGCGTACGGCGTGGCTCAGAAGAGAAGGAGCGCCATTTCACAGTAAAATTGATTGGAATTATTAGCAGACGCCATGTTTCATTTGGAGACCCCCTGAGGTGACTAAACAATGGAGCTCCCCCACATGTGATCCCATTTTGGAAACTAGACCCCCCCCATACAAAAAAAATTAGTTTGGCGAAATAAAAAATACAGACATCATTAAAAAAAAAAAAAAAATGAGCGCCTGCCACTAAGACCAGTGCCAAACGTGAGAGCAATGCACGAGTCTCGCATCGCATCATCCACTGCAGTCTGGAAGCGAGCAACTGCGCTGGATAATGCGATGCGAGAGGGCGGGGCGGCAGATGAGAAAGGGCGCAGCGGATGGAAGATGGGAAAGGGCGCAGCGGGTGGAGGAGCGGCAGAGGATGGGAAAGGGCGCAGAGGATGGATGATGGGAAATGGCGCAGCGGATGGATGGGAAATGGCGCAGCGGATGGAGGAGCGGCAGAGGATGGGGGGGGGAGGTGAGATGGGGATACCTACCTTACAGGATGGATCTAGGCAGCAGGATCACAGCAGACAGAAGAGGCAGCAGATGAAGGAGGCAACAGATCGAGGAGGGTGAGAGGGGGCAGTAGATGGAAAATGGGAGTGAGCAGGCAGCAGATCGGGGAGGGGGGCAGAGTCTGATGGGAGAGAGAGATGGCACATGGAGGAGGGGGGGCCCCGGGGGGAGGGTGTCTTGCAGCACATGTAGGGGGAGGGTGGCTTGCAGCACATGTAGGGGGAGGGTGGCTTGCAGCACATGTGGGGGGAGGGTGGCTTGCAGCACATGTGGGGGGAGCGTGGCTTGCAGCACATGTGGGGGGAGGGTGGCTTGCAGCACATGTGCTGCAAGCCAGCCACCCTCCCCCCACATGTGCTGCAAGCCAGCCACCCTCCCCCCACATGTGCTGCAAGCCAGCCACCCTCCCCCCACATGTGCTGCAAGCCAGCCACCCTCCCCCACATGTGCTGCAAGCCAGCCACCCTCCCCCCACATGTGCTGCAAGCCAGCCACCCTCCCCCCACATGTGCTGCAAGCCAGCCACCCTCCCCCCACATGTGCTGCAAGCCACCCTCCCCCCACGTGGGGGGAGGGTGGCTTGCAGCACATGGAGGGATAGGAGGTGTGGCGATGGAGAAGGGGCAGCCGATGAAGGAGGCGGCGGCGGCCGCCGATCGGGAACAGTGGGGGCCGATTCGGGGGCAGCAGCGGCTGAAAAAGGTGGGTGCGACGGCGGCGGGGACAGTGGCGAGCATGGCGGCGGGGACAGCGGTGGATCGGGAGCGGCGGCGGGGACAGCGGTGGAGCGGGAGCATGGCGCCGGGGACAGCGGTGGATCGGGAGCAGCGGCGGGAACAGCGGTGGAGCGGGAGCAGCGGCGGGGCGATCGGAGACAGTGGCGGGGACAGCGGTGCATCGGGAGCAGCGGTGGGGACAGCGGTGGAGCGGGAGCAGCGGCGGGGCGATCGGAGACAGCGGCGGGGACAGCGGTGGAGCGGGAGCATGGCGCCGGGGCGATCGGAGACAGCGGCGGGGACAGCGGTGGAGCGGGAGCATGGCGCCGGGGACAGCGGTGGATCAGGAGCGTAGCGCCGGGGACAGCGGTGGAGCGGGAGCAGCGGCGGGGTGATCGGGGACAGGGGCGGGCGGCGGGGACAGCAACTTACCGCTCTCCTCGGCTTCCAGGGACGGTCACAGGCCGCAGATCCACATTGATTGGAGAGAGCGGTCACAAGACCGGTCTCTCCAATCAGAGCTGGGGGCGGGTGAAGCATCGATCACCCAGCTCCAGCCAATGGCCAGTGCTACAGCAGCACTGATCAGGGCTGGATTTCAATGTTCCAGCCATTTTCAATGGCTGGAACATTACAGTGGCTGTAATTGGCTGAGCGGCGTTCGTCAGCCAATCACAGCCTCTGTAGGTTCGGGGAGGAGGCACCACCCCTCCTGAGGTCAGGCAGAGGTCCCCTCCTTCCCGAATCTACCGTTTAAGTAAACAAATTTCACTCCCCATAGCTCCGGGACCGCGATTTCGCCATGACGTACAGAGTACGTCATGGGTCGTTTAGCACCATGTCACCATGACGTACTCAGTACGTCAAAGGTCGTTAAGGGGTTAAAGGTATAGCACTCTAAGGGCGGCTTTGCACGTTGCGACATCGCAAGCCGATGCTGCGATGTCGCACACGATAGTCCTTGCCCCCGTCGCAGGTACGATATCGTGTGATAGCTGGCGTAGCGAAAACTATCGCTACGCCAGCTTCACATGCACTCACCTGCCCTGCGACCGTCGCTCTGGCCGGCGACCCGCCTCCTTCCTAAGGGGGCGGGTCGTGCGGCGTCATAGCGACGTCACACCTAGCGACGTAAACATCCTGCCCACCTCCTTCCTTCCGCATATCCTACGGAAGCCGCGGTGACGCAGGTAGGAGATGTTCCTCGCTCCAGCGACTTCACACACAGCGATGTGTGCTGCCGCAGGAGCGAGGAACAACATCGTACCGTCGCGTTAGCGTAATTATGGATTACGCCGACGCTGCACCGATGATACGATTACGACGCTTTTGCGCTCGTTAATCGTATCATCTAGGCTTTACACACTACGATGTCGCATGCGATGCCGGATGTGCGTCAATTTCAATTTGACCCCACCGACATCGCACCTGCGATGTCGTAGTGTGCAAAGCCCGCCTTAGTGTATGTAAACTTTTGACTTTGCAGAAAGTAATAAAAATGCCTTAAAACATTCTCTCTCTCTCATTATTCTGGCATTTGGCTAATTCAAATAATTTTGATTCCTAATTGACCTAAAACAGGAAAGGTTTATTCTGACTTCATGTCAGTTAGTGAGAAAAACATGCATATGTGTCTTTTCAGATAGTCTATGTAAACTTCTGGTTTCAACTGTCTGGCCCGTCTCTCCAGCAATTCGTAAAACCTGGCCCTGGAACGCCCTAATAGGACTCGTGGCACAACAAGTACCAAAGCGGACAATCAGGTTTACACCACCTCCGTGATACATGCCCACCGTCATGTTACACTAGGCGCTCAATAAAGGATGCTAAATGCTTAAAATTCATGTAATTACCTAACATTTAATGAAGGGTTTGCCATACCTGTCAATGACTAGCTCCAATAATACCATGTGTGAAAGCTGCGTGTAGTCTGCATCTTCCTCTACATAATCATATCGCTCCAACAACTGCACCAAGTCTAGATCACAGGACGTCTTATCCGGAAATTTCCACGATGGGAATCGTACAGCACCAACTCTGGAGAACACGTCGATCAGCGAGCCCTGAATATCGGTAATGTCCTTCCTTAGACTTTCCATACATGCACGATCTCCCAACAAGCACGTCATGTTCTGGAATAAGAGCAGATACTGATGATATAAGAGGGTGAGGTGCAGAAACCGCAAACAATTCATATTTATATAGTCAGATAGCAAAAACACTTGGGACCTGTGCACACGATGCAGATTTGTTGTAGTTTTTTTCTGCGCAGATCTGACACAATTTCCTGATACCAGCAAAGTGAATGAAAATGCTAATGTCTCATACACAAGTGGCTTATTTTCTCCTTGCAATTTAGTGCAGATTTAGGTCTCTTTCACACGTCCGTGAGAAACCACGCACGTTTTTCACGAACGTGTCAGAGGTGGGTTTTGCCCTCCTGATCCGTGTTTATGGCACACATGTGTTCTCAGTGTTTTATCCGTGATAACACACGGAGAACGGAACTTTCTCCTCACCTGTCCCTGGCGTCGCTGTCCGTGGTGCTGATCTTCGGTCTCCGGTCCTGCCGACTCCCCGCTGCTTCTGCTTCCGGCCGCAGTGAAGTGAATATTCAATGAGCGGCGGTCGGAAGCAAGTGACAGCAGCGGCAGAGACAGGAGGGCTGGAGAAGGTGAGTAAAGTTTTTTTTTCTCAAACACGTGTGTTTTCTCCGGCACGTGTCACACAGAACACCTCCGTGTGGTCGTTTGCGTTCCGTGTGACACACGAGATGCTGGAGAAAAACGGACATGTTGACATGTGGAGCACACGGGCACACATATGCTCAACATGTACACACGGTCCATGGCAGAACATGCACGTGAGCGCAGACCTATTGATTTTAATGGGTCTACGTGTGCCCGTGTCTCCGATACGTGAGGAAACAGACCAAACACGTAACGGAGACACGGACGTGTGAAAGAGGCCTTAGACCTACAGCTTGTCAATTCTTTGTGTTTTTGCTGCAGATTTCATTCGTACTAATGAGCGGGAAAAATATGCACCAGAAACTGCATATAAAAACGCATGCCAAAATATGCGGCAAAAAAATTGCATTTTTTTGCGGCTGCATTTTTTTTCTGCCAAGAGATGCAAAAATGATACAGAAACCTCGGCAACAAATACATAATATGTGCACAAAGCCTTAAAGGGAGTGTGCCATCAAGACATTACATATTTGGTAAATCAGGATTTATGTCCTTTTGTTTTTTTTAAGGGGTGTTGGAGGGGGGAATGGGGATTTTTTTTCTCTATATACAATCTTCATTAATAATAAAAATTAGAATTCTTACAAGTTTCTCACCGACCACTTCGGCTTTTTTTTTTTTTTTTTTTTAGACTCAACCTTCCTGTTGTTTCAGGAAACAACACACGTACATAGCCACAATGGTCAGACCCTGACATTGTCTTTTGTATTGATGTAGCTAAAGAGCCTGTGCAAAGCTGAAATGTCCATGCATCTAAAAAAAGTTAAAGAATATTGCAACACATTAAAGAAAGCAGACAGACCCCAAAAGATAGAAGACAGACCCCACAATCGTACTCACCAGACTCCAAACGGGATGTTGTGGAATGCGGGAACCTGCGGTGGAACGCATCGAGAATCTGCGGTAGAACACACACACACACAAACACACACACACACACACACACACACACACCTGGTGATACTGTACTGCGTTAGTGACCTGGGACGCAGTAGAACATGAGGACCTGCGGTGGAACGAATCGAGATCCTGCGGTGGAACACACACACACACACATCCAGTAATGCCGTACTGCTCCTGGGACCTTGGACACAATGGTACGTGAGGACCTGCAGTGGAACGCATCAAGGACCTGCGGTGGAATGGAAGCAGTGCAGTATCACCGGATGTGGGTGGGTGGTTGTGCGCTGGCCGGAAACACGGAAGAAGTGGAAGACTACTGTAGAGCACACAAGGACCTGCTGGGAGCTCTCGCTGTGGATCACAGGAGGACCTGGGAGCGATGCAGAAATAAGCCCTAACATGAAAATAAGCCCTAGCACATTTTACGGGGCAAAAAAATGACAGTGTTGTATTTTTGGGAATACATGGTATTGTGCAACCAAGAATAAAATTATTATCCAGAAAAATGGGAGGAGTTTTTCCTCACTTGTCATTTGTGTGCTGGCTGTATGCAATTTGTTGTTGTTTTTTTTGTAACTGAGCAACTGCTAATCTTTTACAGGATCATTTACAGTTTCCCATGTTAGGCTATGTGCACATGTTAAGTATTTGCAGACATATCTGTACCATTTCTGCATCTCTTGGCAGGAAAACGTGTTTTTGTTACATTTTTCCATGTGTTGTGCAATTTTATTCAATGGGTGAAAAAACGCTGGAAAAATGCTGACAGGATTGACATGCTGCGGATTATTTTCTGCACCAAATCTGCAAGGGGAAAAGTCTTAGTTAACGGGATTTTCATGAGCCCATGACAGCACCACCTGACTAAGGGTGCTGTCATGGGCGAGGGGGAAAAGTCTTAGTTACTTACCGGTAACGGGATTTTCACGAGCCCATGACAGCACCTTTAGTCAGGTGGTGCTGTCATGGGCGAGGGGGAAAATTCTCAATATGTGTGCACTACACTTTAGGATTGTCATTCACTTTGCTGGAAATCAGGATTTGGTGCTGTTTTGTGACTCTACACTCAAAAACATATAACAAAACGTAATAAAAACGCATTGTGTGCACACAGCCCTACAGAATTGTAATGTATCTGTAAAAATCAAATGCCAAACTGATGGTCCGTGTGACATTGTTTTTTTTTTTCTTGCACTGTGCTGATTTCAGAGTCATATTGTAACATGCTATGATTTTCTTCTCAGGCCGAATACAGCTGAGAAAAAACACAGATCTGCACTGCCCCATTGAATAACCTTATCTATACATACATAATGGGCAATGCTTCCTATTGCAGTGCTCATTCTTATATACACCGGTTCATTTTGAGCTACTACTGATGGTGCTGTTTGATCAGTTAAAGGGAACCTGTCACCAGATTTTGGCCTTCTAAACCAAAACTAGCACCTTAAGCAGCACCTGTGCATTCTATAAAGGTACATATTGTCCTCTGACCCCCACCTGTAGACCCCAAACCTACCTTTATAATATCTCCCGCCATGTATAAATTTGTGAGTCCGGTCCAACGAGTATCCTATTTTGTGGCTCCTTTCCCTCCTTTCGGCGCTGATCGCCGTCCTCTGTTGATGTTTGAAGTGGATGATGCCTCTGGCGCCATTCACGTAGCAGGGCAAAAACTGCGGGCAGAGCTGAAAAAACATGGGTGCGCTTGCGCAGGCGCAAAATTTTGCCTGGCGATGTGAATGACCTCACCTGCATCATCCACGTTAATCAAAGGAGACAGCGATCAGCACCAAAAGATAGGACAGGAGCCGCGAAATAGGACGCACACTGGACCCACGAATTTGCATAAATGGCGGGAGATATTATAAAGGTATTTGTGGGGTCTACAGCGGGGGGGGGGGATGGGGCAAGGCAAAAGATGCACCTTTACTGAATGCACCACAGGCACTGCTTTAAGGTGCTAGTTTTGGTCTAGAACGCCAAAATCTGATGACAGGTTCCCTTTAATTGTCCACCACTGAGATGCCACTGTCAAGCCCTAACCGGTGTACCTATGGGTTACCATGGCAGCCGGGACCCTCCTAAAGGCCCCATAGTTGCCATCTTAGTATTCTTGTGATACCAAATACTAGAATGGGCTTCATATTAGACTTTGACTTTCCTCTATATACAGCCATATAGCGGTATTGTAGGATACAGAATAGGCAATCATAGCTTCACAACAAAATAGGAAAAATACACATATTTGGTATAGCTGCATCTGTAAGAGTCTGGGCTATCAAAATATAACTTTCAATAACCCATACGGTAAACTCAGTACAGAAAACAAAAAAGGCCAAAATTGTGGTTTTTCGTCCATATTTTCCTAAAAAAATAAAATAAAAAGCGATCAAAGCGTCACATGACCCTACATGGTGTCAACAGAACCATCAGTATGAAGGAAAGCAGCTCCATCAGAAACACAGACATACAGGGCTCGGAAAATGGAGACACAAACAAAACATGTCTCTTCACCATTTAAAAAGAAAACAATACAAGTTTGGACTCGGACTGATCTGGAGAATGAAGAATCCGGGTCATGTCTTACCATCCAATGACAACCGCACATACAGAACCGGAAAAACAATGGAAGATTGGCATTTCTGGCACCATTACATCCCACTTTTCATTACATTGTATAGTAAAACGAATGCAGTCAGTGAAAACTATAACTCAATCATTCACACAGCGAAGGTCTCGGAAAATAACACAAAGCGATGGCTTCTGTAAGAAATACAGGAAATTGCTCAAAAGTGAAGGAGTGAATGTTGACAACTTGATAAAATGGCCTTTTTTTCTCCTATATCTGCATTTCTTTGCCATTTTATTGTCTGGAGTTGCTGAACAGCAGATCTGTCTCCATGTTCACAATACAAGCGCCATTCATCAGTAGATAAATCGCAGAGACCTGATGGGGCTGGTGTGCTTACTATTAAAGTCCCGTATGATCCTCATATGAAGAGGAGTATTTTATAATGCGGCCAGAGCTGAGCTCAGGAAATGATTACTTTACATCAGGCCCCCTTCACACGTCCGTGAAAAACACGCAAGTGTGTTACGGGCCGTTTTTCGGGTCCGTGTCCCGTTTTTGTGTCCGTTTTTATGGTCCGTGTGGCACCTGTGTGAATTGCGTATGCTAGCCGTGTTTGTGTGTAGAACGTCCGTGTGTGCGTGTGGAATTAACGTGTATGTGTACGTGGAATGTCCGTGTGGAATGTCCGTGTGTGTGATGCACAATGTCGTTTATAAATGTCGGCTGACAGCCGACAGAGTTGCGCGATGAGAATGAACTCGGGTGAACTTCACCCGACTTCATCCTCATACCACGGCTCTGTCTGTGTCGTGTACTGATTAGCGGTCACCTGTGAAGGATTCACCGGTGACCGCTAATCCCCCGAGTGACTGAAGTTTCCCCCCCTCTCTCATACTCACCGATCCCCGATCACCGGCGCGGCGCTGCACGGCATTCACACTCCTGCGGCGGCTTTTACTATTTTGAAAAAGCCGGCCGCTCATTAAACAATCTTGTATTCCCTGCTTTCCCCGCCCACCGGCGCCTATGATTGGTTGCAGTGAGACACGCCCCCACGCTGAGTGACAGCTGTCTCACTGCACCCAATCACAGCAGCCGGTGGGCGTGTCTATACTGTGCAGTAAAATAAATAAATAATTAAAAAAAAAAACGGCGTGCGGTCCCCCCCAATTTCAATACCAGCCAGATAAAGCCATACGGCTGAAGGCTGGTATTCTCAGGATGGGGAGCTCCACGTTATGGGGAGCCCCCCACCCTAACAATATCAGCCTGCAGCCGCCCAGAATTGCCGCATACATTATATGCGACAGTTCTGGGACTGTACCCGGCTCTTCCCGATTTGCCCTGGTGCGTTGGCAAATCGGGGTAATAAGGAGTTATTGGCAGCCCATAGCTGCCACTAAATCCTAGATTAATCATGTCAGGCGTCTCCCCGAGATACCTTTCATGATTAATCTGCAAATTACAGTAAATAAACACACACACCCGAAAAATCCTTTATTAGAAATAAAAAACAGGAATAGCAAAGTGAAGAGAAAGACATACGCCTAAAACTTAGCCTTTAATCTAATGTATTATTAAAAATCCACAATGGACCTAAAAAAACAACAACAAACAGACCACTAAAACAGCCAATACACTCATACAAGGTAGAGGACCAATTGGCTGATCACACAGTTTGATACGTGGAATGTGACATTCATATATGTAGTTAGCACACTGTACCGCACAATATACCAGCAGTAATGAACATGTAAAGAATATCACATACTATACAGCCACAATAAACACATGCCAGAACTACAGCTGGCGGTGAGTACAGGATGAAAAAAGGAACGGTCTTACCCCGTCTGCCGTGTCACCCTTTCCCTGTACCAAATGGAGCACTTATTGCTGGGTGTTTCTGGTAACCATAACATATGAGATCGCCTGGTCCTTAATCTAGATGACTCAGGTCTCCACAGGTTCCAATACAGTATCCAGCAGTTGTGCAGGATTCTCCCAACGCGTTGTCTTTACATCATCAGGGGAGGATAAACAATCCGGTATTCAGGTCACAATGAGACCCATGCAAAGCGGCATATATTACTGTTAGAAAGCATAGGCACAAACCATATCAAAATGGTGAAGGGGTCTATGTTAATAATGCAATGCGAGCGGTCTAACATAGCGCGGCGGATGCAGCTTACCTCCATTACTACCAGGGATATTCCTGGGCAGAGTGCGCCTGACATAGTACGCCGTCAGGTTTAAATGAACCGCTCATTTACGGTGGCGTCTGACGTCACATCCGCCACACCATTCTAGAACCAAACTACATCCCTATGTCTAAGCATGGCCCTACCTATTTGTGGAGGTCGGCACCCTAGGATAGAACGGTGGTTGGTGCCCCCACTCGGGCGACGACTATCCCTCCTAACCACTTATCTATACTAATCTACCACAAAGGGTGCTTAGACATAGGGATGTAGTTTGGTTCTAGAATGGTGTTGGTGTTGTCTTCTACCTTTTCCCTCTTAGGCCATACAACGGGTTTGTTCCCTATACCGTATCACCTAATTCTCCCTAAATCCTTACTGACCTCTCCTGATCCTTTTGACACATTTTGTGTCCTGGCCCCTTGTCATTATATAAACAACGTACATAATCTGTGTATATTGATTTTCCCTTTCTGAATGAATGTGTCTGCTGATGCATTATATGTTTTTCATTGCCTGTATTATGTATGAGCCTCCTACCTATCTGGGTGCCTGTACTATATATGACAGGCTTGTCTCGGCCCAATGTGGATGTGGATGGGCCGTTGTTTTCATATGGCCGTTGTGTAACGCTGATCTTGCGATATTAGCCGTGGCCATTTTGTTGTGGTCATTTACCTGCGTTGTCATGGTTTACATGACCACTGCGCACGCCCTCTATGTGACGTATACATCGCGACCGCGATCATGTGACCCGGAAGTGGGTTCACTGCGGCAGGCGGATGTGACGTCAGACGCCACCGTAAATGAGCGGTTCATTTAAACCTGACGGCGTACTATGTCAGGCGCACTCTGCCCAGGAATATCCCTGGTAGTAATGGAGGTAAGCTGCATCCGCCGCGCTATGTTAGACCGCTCGCATTGCATTATTAACATAGACCCCTTCACCATTTTGATATGGTTTGTGCCTATGCTTTCTAACAGTAATATATGCCGCTTTGCATGGGTCTCATTGTGACCTGAATACCGGATTGTTTATCCTCCCCTGATGATGTAAAGACAACGCGTTGGGAGAATCCTGCACAACTGCTGGATACTGTATTGGAACCTGTGGAGACCTGAGTCATCTAGATTAAGGACCAGGCGATCTCATATGTTATGGTTACCAGAAACACCCAGCAATAAGTGCTCCATTTGGTACAGGGAAAGGGTGACACGGCAGACGGGGTAAGACCGTTCCTTTTTTCATCCTGTACTCACCGCCAGCTGTAGTTCTGGCATGTGTTTATTGTGGCTGTATAGTATGTGATATTCTTTACATGTTCATTACTGCTGGTATATTGTGCGGTACAGTGTGCTAACTACATATATGAATGTCACATTCCACGTATCAAACTGTGTGATCAGCCAATTGGTCCTCTACCTTGTATGAGTGTATTGGCTGTTTTAGTGGTCTGTTTGTTGTTGTTTTTTTAGGTCCATTGTGGATTTTTAATAATACATTAGATTAAAGGCTAAGTTTTAGGCGTATGTCTTTCTCTTCACTTTGCTATTCCTATTATTTACTAGTGAATTGATACCCAGTAGCTATTTCAATAGAAATAAAAAACACAAACACATTCCCTCATCACCAATTTAATCAGCCCGAAAAAGCCCTCCATGTCCAGTGGATCCAGTGACAGCGGGTAACCTCAGTGACAGCTCAGCTGATCGCGCGGCACTCTTCATTTGCCGCGTGGAGCTGAGCACTCTTCATTTGCCGCGTGGAGCTGACAGGAGCGGCTGTGTGTGCTGCAGCTCCTGTCACCTCCATGCAGCACAGCTGGATGCGACGCTGGACCATCCTGGATTCCGCCGGACATGGAGGGCTTTTTCGGGCTGATTAAATTGGTGATGAGGGAATGTGTTTGTGTTTTTTATTTCTAATAAAGGATTTTTTCAGGTGTGTGTGTGTTTATTTACTGTAATTTACAGATTAATCATGGAAGGTATCTCGGGGAGACGCCTGACATGATTAATCTAGGATTTAGTGGCAGCTATGGGCTGCCAATAACTCCTTATTACCCCAATTTGCCAACGCACCAGGGCAAATCGGGAAGAGCCGGGTACAGTCCCAGAACTGTCACATCTAATGTATGCGGCAATTCTGGGCGGCTGCAGGCTGATATTGTTAGGGTGGGGGGCTCCCCATAACGTGGGGCTCCCCATCCTGAGAATACCAGCCTTCAGCCGTATGGCTTTATCTGGCTGGTATTGAAATTGGGGGGGACCGCACGCCGTTTTTTTTTAATTATTTATTTATTTATTTTACTGCACAGTATAGACACGCCCACCGGCTGCTGTGATTGGGTGCAGTGAGACAGCTGTCACTCAGCGTGGGGGCGTGTCTCACTGCAACCAATCATAGGCGCTGGTGGGCGGGGAAAGCAGGGAATACGAGATTGTTTAATGAGCGGCCGGCTTTTTCAAAATAGTAAAAGCCGCCGCAGCAGTGTGAACGCCGTGCAGCGCCGCGCCGGTGATCGGGGAACGGTAAGTATGAGAGAGGGGGGAAACTGACCGACAGACTGTGAGAGAGGGACAGACAGAGAGACCGACGGACTCAGGGAGATTGACCGACATACACAGAAATAGAAAGAATAGCCGACATCACTAGAAATAAAAACACCAAACGGACACGGACTATAGGTAGATGCATACGTGTTTACTAACGTGTGTGCACATACCCATAGACTTTCATTGTGTCCACGTGTGCGTGCTCCGTGCAGATAACGGACATGCATCCGTGCAAAATGCAAACACATACGGATCACGGACACGCACACACGCAGGGCTGTATTTTGCCTTTGTGCTGCCCTAGGCACTTTAAGTGGTCACGCCCCTTAGTGACAACGTAACACTGAGTTTTCGCACACGACATCTGTTTAAGGCAGATCTACTCTGTAAAACACTTGAAAAAGTATCAATGAGAAACGAAGGGCACTAACCCCCCCCCCAATGGGGATCACCACAGGCACATCAAAACATAGCATGCGTATAAAATATTCCCACCACACCGTCCCCACTTATATACTGTGACTGTCACACTGCCCCTAATAAACTACACACCACTCTGCCCTCCCTTATAAATTATACCCACCACACCTTCCTCAATTATGAAATATGATCTGCACATTGTCCTCACATCATGCTGCCCCCTCCTCACAGTGTCCCATGCATGCTGCCCCCTCCTCACAATGTCCCATGCATGCTTCTCCCTCCTCACAATGTCCCGTGCATGCTGCCCCCTCCTCACAATGTCCCATGCATGCTGCCCCCTCCTCACAATGTCCCATGCATGCTGCCCCCTCCTCACAATGTCCCATGCATGCTGCCCCCTCCTCACAATGTCCCATGCATGCTGCCCCCTCCTCACAGTGTCCCATGCATGCTGCCCCCTCCTCACAGTGTCCCATGCATGCTGCCCCCTCCTCACAATGTCCCATGCTTGCTGCCCCCTCCTCACAGTGTCCCATGCATGCTGCCCCCTCCTCACAGTGTTCCATGCATGCTGCCCCCTCCTCACAGTGTCCCATGCATGCTGCCCCCTCCTCACAATGTCCCATGCATGCTGCCCCCTCCTCACAATGTCCCATGCATGCTGCCCCCTCCTCACAGTGTCCCATGCATGCTGTCCCCTCCTCACAGTGTCCCATGCATGCTGCCCCCTCCTCACAGTGTCCCGTGCATGCTGCCCCCTCCTCACAGTGTCCCGTGCATGCTGCCCCCTCCTCACAGTGTCCCGTGCATGCTGCCCCCTCCTCACAGTGTCCCGTGCATGCTGCCCCTCTCCATGAGCTCCTAATGCTGCCTTCCGCTTTTCCATAATGACACCTCCATGCTGCCCCACTCATCATACTAAGACCACCACACTAGCGCTTATGCTGAGACCCACACACACACACACACACACTACGCCACTCTTGATATTGACTCCCCTACATTGCTCCACTCCATACTGAGCCCACACATGCTGCCCCTTCTCCATAATGAGCTCCCAATGCTGCCCCCTCTTATTCTGAGTCCTTACACTGCCCCCCATCGATATTGTCATTGCTCTATCCCTCAACCCTTGTCCTCTGTCTCTAGCATTGGCCCCTCTCTTCCATTCCCCCAGCAGCAGCCTCTCTCCCCCCGCCTCCAGCAGCAGCCTCTCCCCCAGCATCAGCCTCTCTCCCCCCAGCATCAGCCTCTCTCCCCCCAGCCTCCCTCAGCATCAGCCTCCCTGCTCCCAGCTTACCCCAGCATCAGCCTCTCTCCTCCCATCCTCCCCCAGCATGAGCCTCCTCCAGCATCAGCCTCTCTCCTCCCAGCCTCCCCCAGCATCAGCCTCCCTCCTCCCAGCCTCCCCCAGCATCAGCCTCCCTCCTCCCAGGCTCCCCCAGCATCAGCCTCCCTCAGCATCAGCCTCCCCCAGCATCAGCCTCCCTCCTCCCAGCATCAGCCTCCCTCCTAGCCTCCCCCAGCATCAGCCTCCCTCCTCCCAGCATCAGCCTCCCTCCTCCCTCAGCCTCCCTCCTCCCTCAGCCTCCCTCCTCCCTCAGCCTCCCTCCTCCAAGTCTCCCTCAGCTTCCCTCCTCCAAGCCTCCCCCTCCCCCTCCCAGCCTCAGCCTCCCCCAGCCTCAGCCTCCCCCAGCATCAGCCTCCCCCAGCATCAGCCTCCCCCAGCATCAGCCTCCCCCAGCATCAGCCTCCCTCCTCCCTCAGCCTCCCTCCTCCAAGTCTCCCTCAGCATCAGCTTCCCTCCCCCTCCCCCCCCCTCCCAGCCTCCCCCAGCATCAGCCTCCCTCAGCATCAGCCTCTCTCCTCCCAGCCTCAGCCTCTCTCTCTCTCTCCCCAGCCTCCCCCCCAGCCTCCCAGCCTCTCTCTCTCTCTCCCCAGCCTCCCCCCCAGCCTCTCAGCCTCCCTCTCCCCAGCCTCCCCCCCAGCCTCTCAGCCTCTCTCTCCCCAGCCTCCCCCCCAGCCTCTCAGCCTCTCTCTCTCTCCCCAGCCTCCCCCCCAGCCTCTCAGCCTCCCTCTCCCCAGCCTCCCCCCCCAGCCTCTCAGCCTCTCTCTCTCTCCCCAGCCTCCCCCCCAGCCTCTCAGCCTCTCTCTCTCTCCCCAGCCTCCCCCCCAGCCTCTCAGCCTCTCTCTCTCCCCAGCCTCAGCCTCTCTCTCTCTCCCCAGCCTCAGCCTCTCTCTCTGCCCCCAGCCTCAGCCTCTCTCTCTCCCCAGCCTCAGCCTCTCTCTCTCTCCCCAGCCTCAGCCTCTCTCTCTGCCCCCAGCCTCAGCCTCTCTCTCTCCCCAGCATCAGCCTCTCTCCTCCCAGCCTCCCCCAGCATCAGCCTCCCTCCTCCCAGCCTCCCCCAGCATCAGCCTCCCTCCTCCCAGCCTCCCTCAGCATCAGCCTCCCCCAGCATCAGCCTCCCTCCTCCCAGCATCAGCCTCCCTCCTAGCCTCCCCCAGCATCAGCCTCCCTCCTCCCAGCATCAGCCTCCCTCCTCCCTCAGCCTCCCTCCTCCAAGTCTCCCTCAGCTTCCCTCCTCCAAGCCTCCCCCTCCCCCTCCCAGCCTCCCCCTCCCCCTCCCAGCCTCAGCCTCCCCCAGCCTCAGCCTCCCCCAGCATCAGCCTCCCTCCTCCCTCAGCCTCCCTCCTCCAAGTCTCCCTCAGCATCAGCTTCCCTCCCCCTCCCCCCCCCTCCCAGCCTCCCCCAGCATCAGCCTCCCTCAGCATCAGCCTCTCTCCTCCCAGCCTCACTCTCTCTCTCTCCCCAGCCTCCCCCCCAGCCTCCCAGCCTCTCTCTCTCTCCCCAGCCTCCCCCCCAGCCTCCCTCTCCCCAGCCTCCCCCCCAGCCTCTCAGCCTCTCTCTCTCTCTCCCCAGCCTCCCCCCAGCCTCTCAGCCTCTCTCTCTCTCCCCAGCCTCCCCCCCAGCCTCTCAGCCTCTCTCTCTCTCCCCAGCCTCCCCCCCAGCCTCTCAGCCTCTCTCTCTCTCCCCAGCCTCCCCCCCAGCCTCTCAGCCTCTCTCTCTCTCCCCAGCCTCCCCCCCAGCCTCTCAGCCTCTCTCTCTCTCCCCAGCCTCCCCCCCAGCCTCTCAGCCTCTCTCTCCCCAGCCTCCCCCCCAGCCTCTCAGCCTCTCTCTCTCTCCCCAGCCTCCCCCCAGCCTCTCAGCCTCTCTCTCTCTCTCCCCAGCCTCCCCCCCAGCCTCTAAGCCTCTCTCTCTCTCCCCAGCCTCCCCCCCAGCCTCTCAGCCTCTCTCTCTCTCCCCAGCCTCCCCCCCAGCCTCTCAGCCTCTCTCTCTCTCCCCAGCCTCCCCCCCAGCCTCTCAGCCTCTCTCTCTCCCCAGCCTCAGCCTCTCTCTCTGCCCCCAGCCTCAGCCTCTCTCTCTGCCCCCAGCCTCAGCCTCTCTCTCTGCCCCCAGCCTCAGCCTCTCTCTCTCCCCAGCCTCAGCCTCTCTCTCTGCCCCCAGCCTCAGCCTCTCTCTCTCCCCAGCCTCAGCCTCTCTCTCTCCCCAGCCTCAGCCTCTCTCTCTCCCCAGCCTCAGCCTCTCTCTCCCCCCAGCCTCCCCTTGCATGATTATCAGGGCCGGATTAAGGTTGGTGGGGGCCCCTGGGCAGAAAATCTGGTGGTGGCCCCATAACGTTAACATTTTTAGTCATAACAGTAGAGTGCGAATGTAGCATTTAGATATAAATCCAATAAGCATGGATCGTATCCTGTTCTGCCACATTCAGATTTACAGCACTACAATACAGACACAGTCCAGGATCACTCACAGCCGTCACTTATACTCAGAAAGTAGAGTTACTCACATTTTTTTATTGATCCCAATGTTAAGACAGCCAAGGAATAGTAAAAATAAAGAAAGGGAAAGTTCTCACTGGCAGCAATGGTTGCTGAAAATCACAATGTGCTCTCTATTGTATTGTCTCCGGAGTAGTACATAGCAGCTGATGTCTGTACACAGTATGCCATACACAGCATCAGAGGTGGATCTAGGTTTTCCTGTCCATGGAGTAGGAGTTCAGTTTGGCGCCCCCTTCTATACACGGCTTATGCGGTTTGAGTAGTTGTCATGTGACCGCACATACGCCATTTTCACACGTGCCGATGAGCTGCTCTTCCTAATTCTCTCAAATGTTCAGTGAAATACTACAGCCCATAAAGAGAAGCAGGAAGAGAAGCTAATTGTGACTCAAAGTATTAAAATGACCTGCAAGTGGTCATGTGACCACTTCTGGAATTAGCAAGCAGAGCTGAATCCTTACATTGAGTATATTACAGGTTGTTTGATTGGGCATGCTACGGGGCTTACTTTTATTATTAAAGGGGTTGTCCAGGTCGACAAGGAAAATTTGTAGTTATCCTATATGACTGCAGACTTCTGAATTCTTACAGCTTGCGGACTGCACACTGTCATGATTTTCCCGTGCCATGAGCAAGTAGTCATGGCACTGCAAGTATGCGATTTGCTTACTTCCGGCCACATTCAAATTAGGACGTCTGCAGCCTCACTCAATAGTTACATGCCCTCAAGCTCTCACTGCTGGCATCGGAGAGTCCTGACAGTGTGCAGTGTGCACACTGAGGATTCAGAAGTCTGCAGTCACATAGAAACTTTCATCACAAACCTGGACAACCCCTTTAATGCTACTAACATAATGTAGAAACCCTTGCGGTCATGTAATTTTACAAATTATGGCTTGCTACGTGTGTACAGGATCAGAATCAGTAAAATGTACATAAATACACTGTGTGCAGAATTATTAGGCAAATGAGTATTTTGCTCCCATGATACTTTTTATACATGTCGTCCTACTCCAAGCTGTATAGGCTGAGAGCCAACTACCAATTAAGTAAATCAGTTGATGTGCATCTCTGTAATGAGGAGGGGTGCGGTGTAATGACATCAGCACCCTATATAAGGTGTGTTTAATTATTAGGCAACTTCTTTTCCTTTGGTAAAATGGGTCAGAAGAGAGATGTGACGGGCTCTGAAAAGTCCATATTGTGCGATGTCTTGCAGAGGGATGCAGCAATCTTCAAATGGCCAAACTTTTGAAGCGTGATCACCGAACAATCAAGCGTTTCATGGCAAATAGCCAACAGGGTCGCAAGAAGCGTGTTGGGCAAAATAGGCGCAAAATAACTCCCTATGAATTGAGGAAAATCAAGCGTGAAGCTGCCAAGATGCCATTTGCCACCAGTTTGGCCATATTTCAGAGCTGCAACGTTACTGGAGTATCAAAAAGCACAAGGTGTGCCATACTCAGGGATAGGCCAAGGTAAGGAAGGCTGAAAACCACCACCTCTGAACAAGAAACATAAGATAAAACGTCAAGACTGGGCCAAGAAATATCTTAAGACTGATTTTTCAAAGGTTTCATGGAGTGATGAAATGAGAGTGACTCTTGATGGGCAGATGGATGGGCCAGAGGCTGGATCAGTAAAGGGCAGAGAGCTCCACTCCGACTCAGACGCCAGCAAGGTGGAGGTGGGCACTGGTATGGGCTGGTATCATCAAAGATCAACTTGTGGGACCTTTTCAGGTTGAGGATGGAGTGAAGCTCAACTCCCAGACCTACTGCCAGTTTCTGGAAGACAACTTCTTCAAGCAGTGGTACAGGAAGCAGTCGCTATCGTTCAAGAAAAACATGATTTTCATGCAGGACAATGCTCCATCACATGCATCCAACTACTCCACAGCGTGGCTGGCCAGTAAAGGTCTAAAAGATGAAAAAACAATGACATGGCCCCCTTGTTCACCTGATCTGAGCCCCATAGAGAACCTGTGGTCCCTCATAAAATGTGAGCTCTACAGGGAGGGAAAACAGTCCACCTCTGGGAGCAGTGTCTGGAGGCTGTGGTGGCTGCTGCACGCAATGTGGATGGTAAACAGATCAAGCACTGACAGAATCTATCGATGGTCGGCTGCTGAGTGTCATCAGAAAGAAAGGGGGCGATATTGGGCACTCATTTTTTGGGGTTTTGTTTTTGCATGTCAGAAATGTTTATTTCTAAATTTTGTGCAGTTATATTGGTTTACCTGGTGACAATAAACAAGTGAGATGGGAATAGATTTGGTTTATATTAAGTTGCCTAATAATTCTGCACAGTAATAGTTACCTGCACAAACAGATCCTCCTAAGATAGCCAAATCTAAAAAAAAAAACCCCACTCCAACTTCCAAAAATATTAAGCTTTGACATTCATGAGTCTTTTGGGTTGATTGAGAACTGTTGATCAATAATAAAAAAAATCCTCTAAAATACAAGTTGCACACGGTGTACAGCACCAGAACCAAAAGCAATACCAAAATACATCACTAGCACCCAGTGGCGTAACTAGAGTTTGATGGGCCCCGGTGCAAAGTTCAGATCTGGGCCCCCCTCCACATACACCGACACTTGGGGTACAGGATAATGACACTGACACTTGGCTCTTACCCTCAGCACCCAGATTTCCCATGATCTGAAATCCCTCTATCAGCACCCAGCTTTCTTATGTTCTGATATCCATCTTGTCCTCGGCACCCAGCTTCCCCATGCTTTGCTATACATCTTTCCCTCAGCACTCAGCTTTCCTATATCAGAGCATGAGAAAGCTGGGTGCTGAGAGAAGATGTATAGCAGAGCATGGGAAAGCTGGGTGCTGAGGGAAAGAGCCTTTTTCCCCTCAGCACAAAACGTTCCCATCCCCTGATTGTATCTTTGTCCCCCCTCGTATATAGTTCTCCAAACACAATAATGGCCCCTACATAGCCTTCCATATAGTGTAAAGGGTCCCACATAACCCTTCATATATTAGAATGCAGCTCCATAGTCCTCCATGTATTATAATGCATTTCCCATAGTTCTCCATGTATTATAATTCACCCCATAGTACATAATATATAATACTGCCCCACAAAGTCCTCCATATATTATACTGCACCCCCATAGTTCTCCATATAGTATAATGCACCCCCATAATCCTCCATGTATAATATGCACCCA
The DNA here is from genome assembly GCF_048569485.1 of Anomaloglossus baeobatrachus. Taxonomy (NCBI): domain Eukaryota; kingdom Metazoa; phylum Chordata; class Amphibia; order Anura; family Aromobatidae; genus Anomaloglossus; species Anomaloglossus baeobatrachus. Next base: position 655,663,119 of record NC_134353.1, read on the forward strand.
GCCCTCCATGTATAATAATGCAGCCAGCCTCCCCAGTCCCTTCAATTATTATAATTAACTTCTCATAGTTCTCCATATATTATACTACACCACATAGTCCTCCATATATAATATGCACCCAGCCCTCCATGTATAATAATGCAGCCAGCCTCCCCAGTCCTCCATGTATAATAATGCAGCCAGCCTCTCCAGGCCTCCATGTATAATAATGCAGCCAGCCTCTCCAGGCCTCCATGTATAATAATGCAGCCAGCCTCTCCATGCCTCTATGTATAATAATGCAGCCAGCCTCCCCAGGCCTCCATGTATAATAATGCAGCCAGCCTCCCCAGGCCTCCATGTATAATAATGCAGCCAGCCTCCCTAGGCCACCAAGTATAATAATGCAGCCAGCCTCCCCAGGCCTCCAAGTATAATAATGCAGCCAGCCTCCCCAGGCCTCCATGTATAATAATGCAGCCTCCAAAGGCCTCCATGTATAATAATGCAGCCTCCAAAGGCCTCCATGTATAATAATGCAGCCTCCCCAGGCCTCCATGTATAATAATGCAGCCTCCCCAGGCCTGCATGTATAATAATGCAGCCTCCATGTAAAATAATGCAGCCTCCCCAAGCCTCTGACCACCGTGTACCCTCTCTCTTCACGTCTCCTCGTTCCCCCGCCGCTGCTCGTCCTCGCCGCTGTTCGTTCCTCCGCCGCTGCTCGTCCTCCCCGCTGCTCTGTCCTCGCCGCTCTCCTCGTTCCCCCGCCGCTGCTCGTCCTCCCCGCTGTCCTCCCCTACTTCCTTCGCCGCTGCTCGAATTTGCCGCTGCTCTGTCCTCACCGCCGCTCGTCCTCCCCGCTGCTCGTTCTCCCGGTGTTGCGGTCGGCGTCCTCCCGTCCTGCACTCTGTGCATTTAGCACAACAGTCGCACGGGAGTGACGTCACGGCGCAGGCACAGGGGTAGAATGATGATGCATAGCGCGGCAGCGCTATGCTTCATCATTACTGTGCGCGGTGATGGGGGAGCCGCTGCAGCTGCTGACACCAGGCAGGGGGCTCCGGTTCTGCGGCTGACACCAGGCAGGGGGTCCCGATGCCGCGGCTGACACCAGGCAGGGGGGGCCCGGTGTCGTCGGCGGCACCGGTTCAAATAGCAGCCGCGTGGTCTGCGGCAGAACAGTGCAGCTCCTCTCTCACTGACAGGAGCTGGCTGCTGATCTACCTGGCGAGCGCCGGGCCCCTAACCTCCCGGGCCCGGTCATAATGACGACCGCGGTAGTTACACCCCTGCTAGCACCCTCATCAGTAAACGAATATATCACCAGAACCACCAATACATGACTACAGTACCAAATTTACTACAACAATATATTGTAATGTCACATCCCCATATACATTTGTATCACATGAATTAACAACTCCCAGTATGTCCTTAACAATTGTAAGAAAATGCTGGGAGTTATCAGTATTTATGAAGCATTGAGTATCACAAACATACAGTTACATCCGGGTACCTTGTAGGTGACATCTTCTCTGATTGGAGTCATCTTATTCTTTCTTCTCCATCTTGTCCAGACGTCATGATGACTTTTCACATCCACAGCTCCTCTCTGCAGACCTCCCGGGCCTTCTGCAGCACATCTCGACATTATGCCCTTAAAATAAATAGTAGAATGATTATAATGCTCCTAAATATAAATATATGACCTACGCTGTGCGCCTGAATAAATAATTGCCCCTCACTGTGCTCCCTACATAAAATGACCCACACAATGTCCCTCTTATGGTACATGGCCTCTTCTTTCAGTTCGGGGCCCCCTCGTCACACCGTCCTGTACATTGTGTCCCCACTATACTTCCAAATGTCTATACTGTGCCCCCTCCTGAGCTGTACCCTCACAATATCCCCATGCTATCCCCTCTCTATACTGCCCTCACCCTCAGTATCAAAATCACTATAGTGCAACTCAGTCTCACATTCCCCTTCCACAGCATACTGTGCCCTCACACTGGCCACCATGCTGCCCCTTCTCTATACTGCTTATCCCCCCCCCCCACTACCCACTCTCTATACTATGCCCCTCACACTTTTCTCCACCAATACTCTCCACTTACAATATTCTCCCACCATACTGCTGCCTCACTTTTTAATGGTGCCCCCCTGATTACTGTGCAGGGTCAAATATGACGCATGCCCCCCCAAAGGTACGCCCCTGTACAGTGTACAGGAGAGTACATGACTGGTACACAATATACTGTGATACAGACATCAGAGGTTATACAATATACACATTATTATATACCATCTGATGTGTGTACACAGTATATCACACTGCTCTGTACACTGGATGTGATATATCATGTACACAGATATACCATGCCCTGCACTGATCACACCTGGACCTACAGGACAGGATATAACATATTCTATATGTAATATGGGCCATATAGTGTAATGTGTGCTGCAGGCTCAGATGTGACCAGTGCAGGATCTGGGTAGTGATGTCTGTGCTCTCTGCTGGAGATCAGTGTGAGTTATTGCAGGGGAGGGATGAGGCTGCAGCCGATGACCCGGCACTGACAGCCCGACCTGATCTGCAGCAGCTCACACTCCTGCAATATCTCACACTGATAGCAGAGTGGCCGCTGACACTATGGAACCGGTCTGGAGTTATCAGCGGCGTCCTGCTCCCTCCTCACTGCAGTCTCCTGCCCGGCCGGCACCATGATTAATGACCTCATACTTACCGGGATCCACTGAGACCTCTGGTCCTCCCACAAGCTCCTCTACGGAAGGAATAAGCAGCAGCGCGGTGACGTCATCCTGGCAGACACAGCGTGCAGTGGGCGTGTCTGCAGTACAGTGATGGCCGGGATTGAAATACCTTAAAGGTACAGTGCGGTCTTGAACCACTGCGGCATTAATAAAATGGCGGACACACAGATGGTGGTGGGGGCCCCCTCAGAGGCTCTTGTGGTGGGGGCCCCTGGGCTGAAGCCCCGTCTGCCCCGCCTATAATCCGGCCCTGATGATTATAGTGGACAAAAAGAGGCATCGCAACAATCATCAACTAACCTCTAAGGAGCCCATACATTCTAGGCTCTGCCTCTGCCTTACCTGCTCCAGTGCCCGCCTCTCTGCTCTGGCTGGCTCCTCTTCTGGCTGGCTCCAGCTTCAGACGCGTCCTCCTCCGCGGCGTGTGTCGTCTGCAGCATTGGACGCTGCAGCACGGGGCAGTCAGCTGATTGTCGCGCCCGCGCGCCTCTGACCTCGGAAGTGCAGGCGATGGAACTTCCGGGGTTAATCACTATGCCTATTTAAATAGACAGAAGTACGCCTCTCCTCCCTCTCAACCCCCCCCCCCACTCCCCCCTCCGAACACAGCCGAGTGTAACGGAGGGAGGGACGGGGGGCGGGGATGTAAAAAAAAAAAAAAAAAAAAAAAAAAAAATTATATAATTTTTTTTTTTTTTTTGCTGCCAGAAAGTGCCGCCCCCCGCAACGTGCCGCCCTAGGCACGGGACCACGGGTGCCTAGTGGCAAATACGGCCCTGCACACGGACATAATGAAATAACGCACGTGTGACCACAATCATAGATTAACATTGGTGCACGTTTGGCCGTGTCTCCGGTATATACGGAAACGGGCCAAACACGCACGTGTATCACGGACGTGTGAAGGGGGCCTCAGGCAGAGGATTTCACGGATATTGTCACATGGGTCTTCAAAGTAAGTACACCAGCCTCATCAGTCTACTAAATGTACAGTGTAATCTGGTGACAAACGCGTATACCTGTATTATCTAAACAGAAAAGTGCTATATTGTGTGTACCAGTCCATTATACACCGGTATATTAGATGTCTGTGCATATAACAGCCGGCACACGTATCCCTCACCACTGCCAGTACCTCGGAGGACAGGACGCAGCACAGCCGGCTAATGGCTGCCAGCGTATTCCATACAGCGAATGTGGAGATGTCGCTAAATGGAACGATGCGACATATATCAGCACGACAGTAGGTATTGAAGGCGTCTACTCCATCCGTAAACCACTTTCATTACCATGACAACGACGCACTACGTTTTACGATAGCGTGCATGCGTACATTTCACGTCTTTACGTCTGTTTAGAATGTACCATTTGTAAAAAAAAAAAAAAGGGGTGGCGTTTTATATTGTTTTGTAAACTCTTTACATACAGTCTTGTGAATCGGGTTACAGAACATAGGCACATAGATAAGTACACTTACTCTGCCCGCGTGTTCTATGAAAATTAAGGAGAGATTTGTCTTCACTGTAACTTCATAGTGGTACAGTCCACTGCTCCGCCCCCTCCTCCCCGGTTTTGTCAGCTCCTCTTGCGCCTGCGCTGCCGCCATTTTGGTGTTTTTTTTCTTGGAGGTCTCCGTCTGCACACCGGGATAGGCGGACAACATGCCGGCGGGACCCGTGCAGCTGCTGGCGCCCCAGGCGCCGGATGGCGGACAGGTACTTAATACTTTGAATGATGATTGGTAGTTATGGTGCCAGTCAGAGACTCCGCGGTGTTTCCGTAGGGCCTGGAAACGGGCACGCATGCGCAGTCGTAGTAACACTCTAGTCACACTTTCCATCCCTCAGACGGCCGGATAACGTCCATATGCCGTCAGTATGCGAAGCTAAAAACAGCAGCAGGGCCAATGCGAGCCATAGGAGAGATCACACCCACCGTACTCCCTAAGGCCTGTGCCACACATCCGTGCTGCCGGCACGTGTTTGTCATTTTTTACACGTACCGGCGGCACGGAGACACTTTAACCAATGCTACCCTATTGTAGCAGGCACACACACGTAAAACCACACGGAACGTGTGTCCGTGTGCGTTTGTACGTGTGTGCGATTTTCAAAGCGCTGACATGTCAGTGTTTTCTCCGGCAGCACGGGTGTCACACGGCCCGCACCCGTACCACACGGGTGTAGTGTGGATGCGGTCCCGTGTGACACGCGCCGGAGAAAACACACATGTCAGTGAAAAAAAAAAAAAACCTTAACTCACCTTCTCCAGCCCTCCTGTCTCTGCCGCTGCTGCCTCTTGCTGCCGACCGCCGCTCATTATTCTCATTGAATATTCACTTCACTGCCTGGCAGCAGCAGCAGCGGGGAGACGGGAGGGCTGGAGACCGAGGCTCAGCACCACGGACAGCAGGAAGGACGTCAGGAAGGACCAGGTGAGTATAATAATTACTGATTCTACGTGTGCTATCGCGGATAGCACACGTAGAACACACGTGTCACGCACGTACCAGAGACACGTACTTACCTGCACACAACACGCAGGGAAAATACGTGTCTCTCGGCACGTGCGTGAAATTCACGTGAGTGTGGCAGAGGCCTAACCAAGGGTCTGCCTGCATAAAATGGCAGCGCTGTCCACTATGGTGTGTTCTGGGCCCTCTAGAAACGAGTCTGTACATAAACACTGGAGGAAGATTCCAGGGGAGGGTCATGTTGAAGTGGAAGATAAGAATTCACCTTTTATTATGAATAGAATTAAAAAACAAAAGTACTGAAGCAATCGAGGCAACGCAGTAAGTGCAGTCCATGGTGGGGAATCGGAACGCGTTTCAGCTTCGAGCCTTCATCACGATCACACCAGAGACCACCGGCTACATCAGCTTGTCGGGTGCGTAACAGATCCCAGCTGGATTTGTCATCTTATATTAAACTGATGCCATACGGGGACAAAACTGATACGGATGGAAAATGTAATTTACCTGATTGTGCACACGCCTGTGTGAACCAAAGGAAATAACTGTATTAAGGCATAGTCATGATAGTGATGGATGCAGGTGCCCTCTACTGAGTGTGGGGGCCTGTGAGGATCCTCCAGCCTGCACATAGAGGTGCATACGTGCAGTCACCCCTGGGTACAGCAGCCGCCTCACTAGGATTGGTGCCATGTGTCCTTTACTGAGCCTGGGGGGCCCTGACTATCCTCCAGCCTGGTAAGACCGCTGCACATAGAGGAGCTCTGCAGAGAGGGGCACACATGCAGTCACCCCTGGGCACAGCAGCTGCCCCACTAAGATTGGTGGCATGTGTCCTGTACTGAGCGTGAGGGGCCCCAGAGGATGGGAAGTATATTACTAGGGACAGGGAACATACATTACTGCTTCCACTCTGGGGGTGAAATAAAAATAAAACGCCGGGGTGGTGCTTTATTCGTCCCTTTGTGAGAATGGTAATACCACCCCAGACACTAAACTTTAGGACCGAAGATTATTCTGTACCCCACAAATCTAATGTGTCTTTAAGCAAATGGTGTTTAAGTAAACATTCTTCACTTACTGCATAAAATCAGCAGCAGGTCATACACATCTGCAGATGTAGAAATCTGTTGTGAAAATGTAGATTTTCCTAGGGTATATCATCTATTGCTGTGGAAATTGGCTAAAATCCGCCAATTGTTTCTATGTAAGGCCCGTTTCACACGTCAGTGAAAAACAGTGACGTTTTTCACTGGCGTGTAAAACACGCACATATCCCTGCGTGTGCCGTGATTCACGGCACACGTGGGTTGTCTAAATGCAATCCGGGCTCCGTTCTCCATGGCCCGTGATTGCTCTTAGAAAACAACTCACCTGCGCGCGCTCCCACTGTCCATGGTGCTGATTGCTCCCGCGGTGCAGCATCCGGCCGGCGGTGACCCCCGCAGCAGCTGCTTCCGGGTCGGCTGTGTCGTGCATCATGAATATGCGCGACAATAATGAGCCGGCTCAGAAGCAGCAGGGAGAACAGGCTGCAGAGGACATCGCTGGACGCCGGGTGAGTAAAAATGATTTTTATTTTAAAAGCACGTTTTTTTCTAGCACGTGTTTCACGGACCACACCACTGCGTGGTCCGTGGGACATCAGTGATGCCAGAAAAACATGGACATGTCTCCATGCGGCAATCACGCACACGCGGGTACGCTGCACGGAGACACGTGCAGTGAAAATCACTGACGTGTGAGCAGACCCATTCATTATAATGGGTCTGCGTATGTCAGTGATTTTGGTACGTTTTAAAAAAAGCACAAACGTACCAGAATCACTGACGTGTGAAAGGGGCCTTATACATACAGATTTTGTGGCTGATTTCTAGGGTTGCTTCACTAGCATAATACGCAATGTAGAAAAAGGGTTTATCACTTGGGGTATGTGCACATGATCAGGAGTGCCAGCGTTCTGCACGCGGCGTGTTTTCTCTTGCAGAGATGCTAGCGGCGTTGGTGGGAGAACACACTGTCCGTGCCCATAATCAGGGTCACTGACGAAGCATATTTTTGCTGTGTTCTCCCACTCGGCACACTCTCTCGTCTCTGCAAGAATAATTTGATATTCTGTGGCTCGGAAAGCCGCTCCTCAGGTCAGTTTACAGGGCATCTTAAAAAAGTGTTCAGGAGATTTCTATAAATCCCATCCACTGTGCTTGTATTGTACAACGCAGCGAAAACCGTGTCCAAGACACTGCTAACACTAACCTATAGAAGTCAGCAGTGCATTACTGATGGTCCACGGATCACTGGGTCGGTTCCCAGGTGGATGCAGTAAAACTGAAGAGAACACTGAGAGCATTGTAATCCAGCACCGTGGTGAAAGGATCACTGTTTTTAATTGATTCATTAAGTATATATAACAAAACACATTGGCCTAGAAATCTTTAATACATAGTAATGGTCAAGTAATTAGAAACACATCTGCCAAGGTTGTGCATTTTTTATAACTTGTCTCTTTAAAGCACCACTCCATCGTGGGTTTTTTTTTTCGTCTTCATATATTCCCTGTGCTGCTTCGGTTGGTCTCCTCAGTTTGTGACCTTCTGGATCACTCCACTGTTTGCTGTGTGATCTGGAAGTCACAACACAAAGTTGGGTGTATGAGAGCCAGAACAAGACTCACCTAGACTTGCATTGAGAGCTTGTGACCTTTTACCTCTTGGGACTGGAGCAACCCTGGGAACAGCTGAAGACTGTGACTGCTAGGTATAAAACTGGGTGTAGGGATCACTGCAATAAAAAAACAACTCTGGAGTGGTTCTTTAATCAGGAAATGCATGGTGATCTCCGATCTGTGCTGGTTTAGGCTATGTACGCACTAGAAAGTGCCATTTTCTTAAGAAAAAAACGGACCCTCTGAAAGAATCCCGCACCCGCGGATTTTCCGCAAGTTGGTCCCCGCAGTTTTTTACAATTATCTATGGCAAAAAACGCAGGTACCTGCGGAAAAGAAGTGACATGCACATTAAGGCCCTGTGCGCACTGGAAAACGGAATTTTCTTAAGAAAATTCCGCAGGGTCTGAAAGATTACCGCACCCGCGGTAAAAAAACGCGGCAAACCGCACCCGAAAACCTCGGTATTGTTTGTGGTTTTGCCGCGTGCGGGTTGGTACATGTGCGTTAATGCATTCCATGCAATAAAGCACATTAAAAAAAAAAGAAAAAAAAGGTAATTTCCTTCTGAGATAGAGTAGATAGATAAATAGACAGAGGAATAGATAGAAGAATAGATAGAGGGATAGATAGTCTCTGTGAGCACACGCTGCATTTCTCCCGAGCAGTAGTGAGTTCACATTACCGGCCGTGGGAAATGCCCTGTGGTTACCTCTGCAGGCTCGTTGCGAGGCTGCATTCAGCCTGTGTCTGTGTCACTCGCTTCTGGATGCAAGCAGCGCAAGACGTGGATTACGCCGGAGCTGTGTGTTTGGGGGGGTTAATAAACGGGTGAAAGAGGAGGCTTTTTTGTGTTTTATTTAAAATAAAGGATTTTTCGGTGTGTGTGTTTATTCACTTTACTTACGGGTTGATCATGTCAGCTGTCTCATAGACGCTGCCATGATCAAGCCTGGAGTTAATGGCGGCGATGCGCTGCCATTAACTCGTTATTACCTGGATAGCCACCGCATCACGGCATCTGGAAGAGCTGGGGACACTACGGGACTGTCCCATAATGGATGCGACAGTCCCGGGGCAGCTGCGGCTGATATTCTCGGCTGCAGGAGGAGGGGGGACATTAACCCTGCCCCCCGCCCTCCCCAGCCTGAGAATACCGGGCGGAGCCCACGTGTTTTTTTTTCTATCTTTCCGTTTGATTTGTATGTGTATTCTATATGTCTGTATGTGAGTGTGATGTGTGTGTGTCTGCTCCGCTTCCTCTTCCTGTAATGACATCACTTCCCTGCAGGATTTCACAATTACATTGCAGTCAATGGAGTGAAATCCCGCAGCTACCTGCGAAAAAGAAGTGACATGCAATTGTTTTTGCTGCAGGAATCCCGCAGCAAAACATGCAGCTGTCAAATTCCGCCCAGTGCGCACAGGATTTTTTTTCCCATAAATTTTGCTGGTGAATCACTGCAGAGATGTTATGAACATTTTCTGCAGCGAAACATGCAGCAAAACCGCGGGAAAAACCGGTAAGTGCGCACAGGGCCTAATTCCACAGAGGAAAATCCGCAGGTATAAAAAAACGCAGTGTGTGAACAGCATTTTTTAAAACCCATAGGATTTTCTGGGGAATGACTGCAGCAATGTTAGACATTTTCTGCAGCAAATCCGTGGCAAAATCCGCGGTAAATCAGCAGCGTGCGCACAGGGCCTAACAAAGCTTTCATCTCTTATTAGTTCTATAAGACCCAGTGTTCCAAGCTAGCTTTAAAGGGGTTATCTGACGCTGCGCACTTGCGATGGACCAGAATAGGGTGCATACACACTTGGTAGGTGTGTGGGGTCATAAGGTTATCGGCACCTCTCACTTCCAACACATAGAGTAGCACCAGATGACCCCTTAAAAGTGCTGACAAACAAGGAGGGGGGCCAAATCCTCTCTAGCCTTGGTAATCTGACAGTTTTAGGTCATGTTCAGACATGGTGTGTTCTACACCACATAATACATATGGATCTTGTTTTCAACACCGGTCTACACAGCGCATGAAAATGAGCATCACGGGATTTTTTATTTGTGTATGGGGCAAATCTAGCTGGATAATCCTCTGCGAGCTAAACTGAGCAGCACAAACATCTGTACCAAGTATCGGTCGGTAGAGAAGACTGCAGCACTCAGAGGACTACCTAGTCCTAAACTGTAAGGCTATGTGCGCACACTGCAGATTTGTTTCTCCAGCGAAAAACGCACCCTCTGGCTGAATAACGCCCCCACCTGCCGAAAAAACGCATAAAAAAGTATACGGTTTTACTGTGTTATGCTGCGTGTTTGGTGTGGATTTACCACATTTTTGCCTGCAGTTTTGTCCCTGTGGTTTTTTTTTAACATTGTCAATGGTAAAACACAGGGAAAAACACAGAAAAGAAATGCCATGCAGCAAAACCTATTGGGGAAAAAAAGACGCAACGTGCGCACACAGCATTTTGGATTTCTCATACACTTTACTGGGGAAGGACTGCATGAAGCCTATAAACAATAACCGCTGCAAAAACCGCAGTGTGCGCACAGGGCCTTACATAGTATTCATGCAAAGACAAATATTCTCTAGACCTGATGCAATAGCTTTTCTGCAGGTTTTTTTTGTTTTTGGTTTTTTTTTGCCATGTCAAAATAAGCCTTCTATACACTTGTGTGTGAGAACGGTATCTATTTTGTCTGTGGTATTCATCTTGACTGTCATGGTAACACTGATGGGTGGGGAAGCTTAACATGTCTATTCACGCCACTACTGGGCCTATTGGCTTATAGTTCAGAGTGAACCCTTACTTTGTCTGTGACTCTATTGTAAAGTGGTTACATGTGCTGATAAAGAAGTCCTGAGTCCGCTATACAAGGCTGTGCTGTATTGATTTGCCAAGCGATCCTAAATAAATCTGTTTAATTTGGAGTTCAGAAGGGATAGAATGAGTGTATTTGGCTCACACTTGTAAATCATGTTTCACTATCTATAAAGGCTCATCTTGGTCATCAATCCCCTTCTGTTTCCTGGATCTCTGTGGGGATTCTGTGTCCGTCCCACCAGTGATGACATTGCATGTTATGTCATAGGCTACTTTCACACATCCGGTTTGAGCCGTGCGGCTCAATCCGGCTGTGAAACCTATGCAACGGATGCGGCGAAAACACCGCATCCTTTGCATAAGTTTTTACATGCGGCCTGCCCGTTTTTTTCCGGTTGCGGCACGCTACTGAGCATGCGCAGTGGAAGAAACCGCATGCGGCGGCTGGATGCGTCTTTTTCCGTGGCGCATCCAGTGTCCATAGGCATGCATTGAAAAATGTGCCGCAGCGGCGGGATGCGGCGCGATGCGGTTTTTTTTCCGGAGCAAAAAACGTTGCAGGCAACATTCCATCCGGCCGCGGCATCGGCTAAATCTGCCGCATGCGGCAAAAACCGGACCGAACGCAAGCCCATGCGGCACAATACGGCACTAATGTAAGTCTATGCAAAAAAAACCGCAACCTGCGGCAAAAAAAAACGGTTGCGGTTTTTCTGCAGAGCGCCGTATTGTGCCGCAGAGCAAAAACCGGATGTGTGAAAGTAGCCTTACATTGCTGTGTGGAAATCCACCATGACTCATGTCTGCTGCCGTTACTATTGAGCACAACACAGCTGGAGTATTTCAATTTATTAATAAGCCTACTTGGTTTTTCAGACAAGTGTCTAATCGGTTTTCCTTTTCTTTTCTCTGTTGGGTTCTCCTTAAAGGGAACCTGTCAGCAGAAATTTTGCACTAAACCTAAAAGATTCCCCTTCTGCAGCTCCTGGGCTGCATTCTAGAAAGGTTCCTGTTGTTATTGTGCCCCATGTGAGACCAAAATAAAGACTTTATAAAGTCTTACCTTTTTGTATGCTAATCTTTTTTTTATGTACACAGGGGCGGGCTCTCTTGCATCTGTTAGTCGCCCTCCTGCCGCTTTACGCCGTCCCCTATCGCTCATTTCCCTTACTGAGAACGCCGCCCAGTGCTCCAGAGGTCTCGCGCATGCGCCGTGCCACTCTCGCGGGACTGAGCACTGTGCACAGTGCGATTGCTGATGAGGTGATTGCGCAGGCGTGAGATTATGGGCGGCGCTGTGATTGTCATCAGCAAGTACCCGCCCATAATCTTGTGTCCGCACTTTTCCCTCTGCCTCCACCGTTCTGCGCAAGCACTGGCCAGCTGAACCCACGTCACCTATTACCCATCTTTCCCTGGAGCAGGAAATAGATGGGAGGAGCGGAGCAGCGCAACGGTGGAGGCAGAGTGAAAAGCGTGGGCACGAGATTATGGGTGGGTACTTGCTGATGACAATCACAGCACCGCCCATAATCTCACGCCTGCGCAATCACCTCACCAGCAGTCCCGCTTTACACAGTGCTGTCCGGCGATAGTGCCACTGGGCATGCGCGAGACCTCGGGAGCACTGGGCGGCGTCCTCAGTTATGGAAATAATAATTGTATTCATTTATAGAGCGCTATTAATTCCACAGCGCTTTACATACATTGGCAACACTGTCCCCATTGGGGCTCACAATCTAGAGTCCCTATCTGTATGTCTTTGGAGTATGAGCGATGGGGGACGGCGTAAAGCGGCAGGAGGGCGACTAACGGATGCAAGAGAGCCCGCCCCCGTGACCATAAAAAAAGATTAGCATACAAAAAGGTAAGACTTTCTAAAGTATTTATTTTGGTCTCACAGGGGGTACAATAATCCCAGGGAATAAAAGATTGTTTAATTTATCAACATCTCCTTCTGGATTACTGGCGGATTTCGCGGGTTTAACCCCTTCTCCCTCTCCACTTTGAAGGGGGTACAATAAGAACAGGGACCTTTCTAGAATGCAGCCCAGGAGCTGCAGAGGGGGGATCTTTTAGGTTTATTGCGAAATGTCTGCTGACAGGTTCCCTTTAACAGCCAGTATATCTATACCATACACATCCATCAGCGAGCACGTTTTTCTGCCCTTACAGGCTTGCTTTTTGTGTGTATTTCTCCCTTACAACCTTGTCGTTCGCTCCTGTTTATAAACCAGCCTTTGTGTTTCTCAACATGTTCATAAATGTAATTTGTTCTGTAAATATTGAACTACTTTAGTAAATTGAGATCTGGAATAAGATAAACAGTTTATAAGAATATTGTCTTAAGAAGGTCGCAGCTTTCGAAGCGCTGCGTAGAGGCTTTTAACGGGAATGCCATCAGAAAATTACATTAGTCAGTTTTTGTTGAGAAATTTTAATAAGTTTTTTTTTAGATGCAAATAAAAAATATCACTGTTTGTAGGCCTCTGACTGCGCAGATGAGCGGTCACCATAGACTGCACCGTGCAGTTCACATTTCACCCTCGCTCTATAGACTTATGTTGTCACTGACAGTTTTGTTCACTTTCCTTAGCAGCAGATGGAGGAGGAAAAGAAGGAAGAGGTCATTCCAGCGAAGCCCATTGTGGGAATTATCTACCCTCCACCAGAAGTCAGAAATATTGTTGACAAGACAGCAAGCTTTGTGGCAAGGTAACAATTTTTTATTTTTTTTTTTGTCTGATGTTTTGACTCCTTCACATATTACTATTTGCTATACTAGAGCTTTATAATTACGTAGTTACATAGGTTGTAAAAAGACCTAGGTCCATCTAGTTCAAACTTCCTCCACCAATTTTACCTCCTCCATAATATATTTGCCACTAAATCATTTATAACCAACAATGTTGTGTGTACTGTGGAAATCATCCAGCCCTTTTTAAAAGCTGTTCTAGTATCGGCCATTACTACCTCTTGTGGTAGGGCATTCCACAGTCTGACTGCTCTAACTGTAAAGAACCCTTTCCTATAATGTAGTTGTGATCTTGTGATCTGCTGTGTTTTGGTTTCTAATAGATAAAAGTGATATAAACTTTCTCATTCTCCAGGAATGGTCCAGAGTTTGAGGCCAGAATCCGCCAAAATGAAATTAACAACCCTAAATTTAACTTCCTAAACCCAAATGATCCATATCATGCCTATTACCGTCACAAAGTCAATGAATTCAAGGAGGGCAAAGCGCAGGAGCCGTCTGCAGCTATTCCGAAGGTTATGCAGCAGCAGCAGTCTGTACAGCAACTGCCTCAAAAGGTAAGCAGCCGTAGCCGGTGAGGCAAGTCCGTGTGACAAATATTTTCTACAATGCATCATAGATGGTAACATTTGGGTACATTCGTTTAGAAGGGGATTCCAGCCAAACACATTACTGAGGCTAGTTTCACACTTGCGTTCAGCGGAGTCCGTCACTATGGAGAATAGCGCAGTCCGTTAACGCACTGCGCTATTCTCCATAGACTTGTATGGATGACGCACTGTAACGCAAGTGTCAGCGTTGCATCCGCTGGACAATGCAGCGTCGTTATTTTGACGCTGCGTCGGGCGGAAGGAACGCAGCATGTAACGTTTTTTTGATCAGCGGAATCCTTTGGATTTCACTGCGCATGCTCTCTCTGGCTCCCTCCACCCGTAACCAGGGTACACATCGGGTAACCAAGGAACCCTGGTTACGAGTGCCGGGAGCCCGACACTTCCCTGCTCGGCTCCGCCCCCTCCCCACACTCCGTATGTATACACACACACAATCGCACACACACACACACAATCGCGCACACACACACACTCACTCACCTGTCCCCCAGCGATGCAGTCCCCGCGGCACTGACGTCCTCAGCCATGGCCCCGCTCGGCTCCACCCACCGCACTCCGCCCCCCACTCCTGCCCCCCGCACACATTGTCGGCGACCGAACGATCAGCTGATCACCCAGCGGCCGGCTACTGTGAGTGAGCGGCTGATCACCCGGCGGCTGGCTACTGTGAGTGAGCGGCTGATCACCCGGCGGCCGGCTACTGTGAGTGAGCGGCTGATCACCCGGCGGCCGGCTACTGTGAGTGAGCGGCTGATCACCCGGCGGCCGGCTACTGTGAGTGAGCGGCTGATCACCCGGCGGCCGGCTACTGTGAGTGAGCGGCTGATCACCCGGCGGCCGGCTACTGTGAGTGAGCGGCTGATCACCCGGCGGCCGGCTACTGTTAGTGATCAGCTGATCACCCGGTGGCTGACTACTGTTAGCGATCAGCTGATCGTTCACAATAGTCTGCCGACGGTAAAACTGTAAAAAAAGAAAAAAAAAACGAATTGCGTTGTTTTGCAGCATCCGTTGCATCCGTTGTGCCACTATATGCAACACATCCGTTGCATCCGTCACACAACGCAATGCAACGGATACCGTTCAACGCAAGTGTGAAACTAGCCTGACATGCATGTGGGAAATGCAAATGCCAGAAGAGTCTTATAGATGGGAGTCCTGAAGAACACCCCCACCCCTCCCCCAAATAGCTGCCAATGGCTGCGTAGAGGAGAAAACTTATATAGCTGCCCATTCTTGGGTGTTTGTGGCCATCTTCATTAACGTATATGGAGGAACTAGGAGTGGCCAAGAAAATGGTGCAGTGATCCATGACTTTATTTCTTGGTTACCAGTTTTATTATATGGTGCGGCTGCTAGCAGTTCAGCCTAAAAAAACCCCAAAACGTTAATGTGTGTATGTATGTATATATACAGGGTGGGCCATACGTATGGATACATCCTGATAAAATGGAAGTGGTTGCTGATATCGCTTTACCGTTTGTGTCATATTAGTACAATGGAGGGGAAAAACATTTGAGGATGGGTGATGCCCATGGCGGCTATCTTTTTTTTTATCATCGTGTATCCATACTTATGGCCCTCCCTGTATGTATGTCTGTATAATATAAATAAATATATATATTTTTTTTTTTTACCTTTTGCAAGCTACATAATTGAAACTGATGGTTTATTTAGTGCAGTATTTAAGGAAACCTGTCAGTTGTGTCTTACATTCTGCTTTCAGTGGTCCTTGGTAGAGATGAGTGGACCCCTGGAAGTTCAGGTTCAGTGGGACCTGGACTTGACCTGAGGTTGATCCCAGAACCCAAACCCCATTTGAATTCACTAATTGGGCAGTTCGGGTATTGGCCCACATACAGTCAGCCATAGGCTGGTTTCAGACGTCAGTGTTTAATCCGGTACCAGTCACACGCATGGTTATGGCCATACGTGTGTCATACGTGTGACACGTACTGGGTAAAACACGTGTCTTTGTAATGAAAAGATGTTCTATATTTACCTCTATCCAGCGATGCTGTCTCCGGCTCTGTTGCGTCCTGATCCCTGCTCATTATTTTCATTGATTATTCACTGCCTGAAGATCTGGAAGCCGGAGCATCGCGTGACAGGCTGGGTACAGCACAGCCGAGGACAGCACCGCCGGGGACATCGCCGGTGACAGGTGAGTATACAGCAGTTTGTGCAGTGACATCCAGGGACTCATCAGGGTTCCCAGTGAACTCTCATGAACCCCTGGAAGTGACCATCGCTGTAGCGCAGTTGTCGCAGGGGTGTCATCAGGAGGTCATCAAAGTTCATTGGGAAATCTGATGACCTCCTGGACGTCCCTGCACACATTGCTGGCAGGATACTCCCCTGTCACTAGCGATGTCCCCAGTGATGCTGTCCTCGGCGATGCTGTCCTCGGCGGTGCTGTCTCCTTCGCTGTCACTGCTCTCAGCTGCTCACTGCAGTGAATAATCAATGAGAATAATGAGCGGGGGTCAGGAGCGGGAGGCAGCAGAGCCAGAGACAGCATTGCTGGAACAGGCAAATATAGAAAATCTTTTTATTTAAAAACCCGTGTTTTCTCTGGTACGTGTCACACGGATCACATCAGTGTGTGGTCCGTGTGACACCCGTGCTGCTGGAGAAAAAACGGGCACGTCTCCGTGTGAAATAGCAGGGCCACACGATCCGTGTGCAAACATGGACGTGTGAGGCACATCAGAGAATAACATGGGTACATGTGACATCCGTGTTAAAACTGGATGTCACACGTAACTAAAACACGGACGTCTGAAACCAGCCATAAACAGAGCATTTGCAGGGGAGGTAGGGCAGGGTTTGTTTTTTAACATCTCCAATAAAACTGTTGTTACCCCCACTGAGAGCCATTCAGGCACTGCAAGCGCCTTGCACTGGGTTGAGCATTCCCACGCCCAGCGCTGCTTGCTCAGTGGTTAGCATACGTACGGTACTCTAACAGACACTGATTCTTTTAAATGTGCATTCGGTATGAACAGTTCGGGTTCCCTCATCTCTAGTCTTTGGGATGGAGCGTGGAAGTTTTCATATTTATGCTGCCCTGCCTAATCGACTGGTTTCCTTTAACCCCTTAACAGCTAACTTTAATTTAATTTTCTGACTTTTTTACTCGTCAGGTCCAAGCTCAAGTTGTCCAAGAGACCATCATTCCAAAGGAACCCCCTCCAGAGTTTGAGTTTGTGGCTGACCCGCCTTCTATATCTGCCTTCGATCTTGATGTGGTGAAACTGACAGCTCAGTTTGTGGCTCGGAATGGTCGCCAGTTTCTCACACAACTGATGCAAAAGGAACAGAGAAATTACCAATTTGATTTCCTTCGGCCTCAGCACAGTCTTTTCAATTACTTCACCAAGCTTGTAGAGCAGTATACCAAGGTATTTAGTGGCATATGCTGTCTGATTTGCGGTTTTTTTTTTTTTAATACTTTTCGTTTTGTAGCACTTTACTGCTGAATGAAGTTAAATACACTGAACAAAAATATAAACACAACACTTTTTTTGTTTTTGCTCCCATTTTTCATGAGCTGAACCCAAAGCCCTAAGACTTTCTCTATCTACACAAAGTTTTTCTCTGATATTGTTCACAAATTTGCCTAAATCTGTGTTGGGGCTATGGTCACAAGTCCAGTAATTATCCGATAGGCTGGACTCACACTAGTGTATGGCATCCGATGCAGCAAGAGCACCGGATGCGATATGCTAATGACCCCTGACTCGGGCTCTGCTGCGAGCGTGAGCCGAGTGTTACGCGACTGTGACCCTGACGCTAGCGCTGCGGAGGAGAGGGAGGGGTTAATCCCCCCCCCCATATCTCCTCCATTGTCAGCCTGTACGTATATCGCACTGCACTAGGATAACATCCGAGTGCAGTCCGATGTTTCTCTCACACCCATTCCCTTAAATGGGTGCAAGAGATACGGATGTAGCAGAAAATCGCAGCATGCTGCTACTTTTCTCGCATCCAGAATCTGACCGACTGCTCTCCCTCATTGACGAACATTGGTCAGAGTGCAATGCGAGATTTTCTCGCTTTGCACTCGTCTGGTTTTCATGCTCGTGTAAGCGTGCCCTTAGAATGAATCCAACAGCGATCTGTTGACAAAGCTAGGCCGTCAAATTTTTTTTTTTTTTTGGTCCATTTTTATGTAATTTATTTTAGCTGGATCCATTTTATTTTTATGTCAAAGTCTATGGAATATGGTTCTGTTAACTGAGTAGAAAACAGATGAAAATGCAGGATATATGTCACATATTGGCAGAAGCCGTGTTATTCTTCATGTTTGCACACACAAGACACCCAATTGTGAATATTTAATTGCAAGCACAGTTGCCCTTTAATCCATTGCCAGTGTATAAACCTCTTCAGCGGTACATTATTTGTTAGCTTGTTTCGGGAGGCAGCTGGTTAAGCTGGTGAGTCACTTAGCTGTTCTGCAAATGACTGGCTTTATTACAAAGTTATTAATAAAGATGACTCCGTGAGTGCGCCTGTCCTGACACTGGATAGCACTTAGTAAGTGATCCCATTCGTCTGTTTCAGATCCTGATTCCTCCAAAGGGATTAATCACCAAGCTGAAGAAAGAGGCTGAGAACCCCACCGAGGTTTTAGATCAGGTAATGAAAAAAACCCCTTCAATCCCGTTTTAGTTTTTTTTCCTGCATGCTTTCAGTGTTAGAATAAATTACATGCTGAACAAGTGATCACTATAGTAATGTTAAAAATAAAGCTCATTAGAAATGCTCATTGATACTTGCACATTTCTGATCATGTGACGACAATGGATGAAGAGGGAAGAATACTTAAAAGGGAAGCTATCATCAGAAAACGACTTGATTAAATTAGGTTTTTGTGTTCTATGCATATGTTGAAGTAACTGAGCAGCCTGATGATGGCTGTATTATTCAGCCGTCATCTGCCTTTAACAGCCACGTGTGGAGCTGAGCTCTGCCTGAGGTTAACCTGATAAATGCAGCTGTCAATCTGTGACAAGGGCATGTACAGCATACGTCTTGATGGTGGCGCTGACCTAATTAACCATCACGCATCTCATTATCATAGGGCGACAATGGGTTGCCATGACAGCTTGGTATCTCCATAATCGTACTGACCTGGAGAATCCTATTGAAAGATTTTTATCATATAATGAACTGTAAAGTAAAAAGGTAAAAAAAATCTAATTGCAGAATTACCCTTTTTTGACTTTCACTGCATTTGATAGTTTACATCACATGATGATAAAATGGATATTCTCATGCAAAAGTACAGTTTGTCTAGCAAAATACAAGCCGTTGCCCAGCTATGACTACAGAAAAATAAAAAAAAAAAAAGATTATAGCTCTTGGAAGAAGAGAAGGGAAAAAAAAAACAAAAACGTAATTAAAACAGAATTTGTGAACATATGAAAAAAAAAATCCAAAATGTTTATTTTAAGTCTTGTGGCAAGGCCTGTTAAATGGTATATTAAATACATGTAACACACAGGTTATTTCTTTGTCGCTCCATTGGGAGACCCAGACAATTGTTTTAATTGGGTGTATAGCTTCTGCCTCCGGAGGCCACACAAAGTATTACACTTTAAAAAGTGTAACCCCTCCCCTCTGCCTATACACCCTCCTGTGCATCACGGGCCCATCAGTTTTTTGCTTTGTGTTGAAGGAGGCACACAATGCTCCACATTTTAGTCAGCAGCAGCTGCTGATTATATCGGATGGAAGAAAAGAGGGCCCCTAACAGGGCCCCCGGCATTCTCCCTTCTCACCCCACTGAGTCGGCGGTGCTGTTAAGGTTGAGGTACCCATTGCGGGTACACAGGCAGGAGCTACATGCCGTATTCCTTCCCCATCCCTTAGGGGCTCTGGGTGAAGTGGGATCCTAACCGGTCATCCAGGCACTGGGACCGGGCTCCCTCCGCAGCCCCTGGGGGAATCTGCTGGACAGGAGACTGAGTATCACCAGGGAAGGACCCTGCATCTACAGGTACTCTGTGTCCCCTTTGGGACGGTGCATAGAGCACCTTGGCCTCAGACGCTGCAGCGACTGCGGTGTTGATTTTTGACCGGGACTACCGCGCCGACCGTGCCTGCTTGCCGGTCTGACGCCGACAGTGAGGGCTGGAGCACACGTAGCTGTCCTCCTCCCCCCTCACTAATCACTCTGGGGCACCAGATTCCCGCACTTTTGTAGTTACGCCCACGGCTCCCTCCTCCCCTGTGAACGCCGACAGCCATGTTTTAACATATTCTGCCGGTGGAGGACTTCTGGCTGCAGCTCTGGGAGACCCGAGGCAGGGAATCTGGTGGCCACACACCGCTGGAGCGGTCGGTAAGACACACCGGTTACCCGGTGCTGGTCCCCCTAGGGTGCTGAACTGTATATTTATATATACATTATTTTTGTATACATTTTCCGGTTCGGCTGTACTGTTAGCTTGTGGCTATATACCCTCAGTGATCACGCTCCTGGGAAACCACAGCATGTTGTTCACAAGGAGCAAGGGTGCCAAGACACAGGGTTATTTTGCTACCTGTACCTCTTGTGCGGCTATGCTACCTGCAGGTTCCACCTTCCCTCACTGTGACCTATGCTCGGGCACTGGGGCACTCGCTCAGCCGGAGCCTGAGGCACTGGGGGGTCCCTCGGCCCAGGTAGAACCGCCGGCTCCCCCTGTCCAGATGGCAGGGACAGAGTTTGCTGTTTTAGCTGACAAACTCTGAGTCGCTTTCATATTCCATGAGTCAGTCTATGGATAAATGGTCTGCTCAGTTTCTAGAGGCTTTGCAGTCCAGACCGGCCCTTACACAAGCTTCACAACAGGAGAAACACCAGTTTAGGTTTCCTAAACGTACTCGGAGTGTTTTCTTCGATCACTCTAACTTTAGAGATGCGGTCCAGAAGCACAGGGCTTTCCCGGACAAGCGCTTTACTAAACGCCTTAATGACACACGTTACCCCTTCCCCTCTGACGTGGTTAAGGGTTGGGCTCAATGTCCCAAGGTGGATCCTCCAGTCTCTAGACTGGCGGCTAGATCAGTAGTAGCAGTGGCTGACGGTGCATCGCTCAAGGATGCCACGGACAGGCAGATAGAGGTCCTACTGAAATCCATCTATGAAGCCATAGGCGCGTCTTTTGCCCCAGCTTTTGCAGCAGTGTGGGCACTCCAGGCTATCTCAGCTTGTCTGTCTGAGATTAATGCGGTCACCCGTACTGCTGCGCCACAAGTAGCATCTTTGACTTCTCAGGCGTCAGTATTTGCATCCTACGCCATGAATGCTGTCCTGGACTCGGCTAGCCGTACAGGGGTAGCATCCGCCAATTCTGTGGCAGTCCGCAGGGCCATGTGGCTACGCGAATGGAAGGCAGACTCTGCTTCCAAAAAGTTCTTGACCGGTTTGCCGTTTTCTGGCAACCGACTGTTTGGCGAGCGATTGGATGAAATTAAGCAATCCAAGGGGAAGGACTCGTCCTTACCCCAGCCCAAACCATACAGACCTCAGCAACGGAGGTGGCCACATGTCCAAGACCGATGGGTGAGAGACATTCTGTCTCACGGTTACAGGATAGAGTTCAGCTCTCGTCCTCCGGCTCGTTTTTTTCAGAACATCTCCGCCCCCCGAGCGCACTGTTGCGCTTTTTCAGGCGGTGGACACTCTGAAGACAGCAGGAGTGGTGATCCCCGTTCCCCTTCAGGAACGCGGTCGCGGTTTTTACTCCAACCTGTTCGTAGTGCCAAAAAAGGACGGCTCATTCCGTCCCGTTTTGGACCTCAAATTGCTCAACGGACATGTGAGAACCAGGCGGTTTCGCATGGAAGCCCTCCGATCTGTCATCGCTTCGATGTCCCAAGGAGACTTCCTAGCATCAATCGGCATCAAAGACGCCTATCTCCATGTGCCGATCGCTCCAGAGCATCAACGCTTCTCAGGGCCACTCGGTGATCCCCTACCTAGACGATCTCCTAGTCAAGGCACCCTCCCGGGTGGCTTGTCAACATCAATTTTCCAAAGTCAAAATTGACCCCGACCCAGTCACTGACGTACCTCGGGATGGAGTTTCATACTCTCTCAGCGATAGTCAATGCTGCCGCTGGACAAACAGCGGTCGCTGCAAACAGGGGTGCAATCCCTTCTTCGGGCCCAGTCGCACCCCTTGAGGCGCCTCATGCACTTCCTGGGGAAGATGGTGGCAGCAATGGAGGCAGCTCCCTGTGCGCAATTTCATCTGCGTCCACTCCAATGGGACATTCTCCGCAAATGGAACAAGAGGTCGACGTCCTTAGACAGGAACGTCTTTCTTTTTCGCTCTATTGGGAGACCCAGACAATTGGGTGTATAGGCTATGCCTCCGGAGGCAGCACAAAGTATTACACTCAAAAGTGTTAAGCCCCTCCCCTTCTGCCTATACACCCCCCGTGCTCCCACGGGCTCCTCAGTTTTTTGCTTTGTGCGAAGGAGGCAGACATGCAAGCACAGCTCCACAGATTAGTCAGCAGCAGCTGCTGACTAGGTCGGATGGAAGCAAAGTGGGCCCATATAGGGCCCCCAGCATGCTCCCTTCTCACCCCACTCTTGTCGGCGGTGTTGTTAAGGTTGAGGTATCCATTGCGGGTACGGAGGCTGGAGCCCACATGCTGCTTTCCTTCCCCATCCCCCTTAGGGCTCTGGGTGAAGTGGGATCTTATCGGTCTCCAGGCACTGAGACCGGGCTTCATCCACAACTCCTGTGGAGCCTGATGGATAGGAGCCGATACCGTTCAGGGACATGGCCCTGCATCTTAAAGGTACTCTGTATCCCTATGGGGACCGCGCACGGCATCACCTCAGCTTTGCTGGGTGTGCTAGTGCACCGGGGACCGCGGCGCTGACCGGGTCTATATGTGCCATTACACACTCAGCGTCGCTGAGTGTGTTTATATGTAAGGGCTACCGCACTGACCGCCGTTGCCACGGGACACTGCGGCGCGGCTGGGACTTGTAGTTCGCCGGGGACTTTCACGCGACCGCGCTTTTACGGCGGCCGCGTTTATTACTACAGTCCCCGGCTTCATTGCGGCCTAGTTTCCCTTTTTCTCTCCCGCCCTCAGCCCTGACAGGCAGGGGAAGGGCGGGACGCTGCACGGAGCGAGCAGCAATGAGGGCTGGAGTATGATTTACATGCTCCACTCCCCTCACTATGCACAGTGTGAGCGCCCGTTTCGCGCTCTTTCCAGGCCACGCCCACAGCTTCCTCAGCTCGTCAGGACGCCGCAGCCATTCCTGTCAGCTCCACAGACGCTGCAGAGAGGGACATATTCATGGGAGACCCAGACACGGTCTCTGGTGGCCTCACAACCGCTTAGGCGGCTGGTAAGCAGCACATGTGGTGCTAGCCCCATGGTGCTGTATTGTATTGGTACATTATTTGTGTACTGTATATAATTTACACTGTATGAGCACAGTTCTTTCTGGCTATATACCCTATTGTGTTACTCAGGGAAAACGATAGCATGGCGCCCACAAAAGGCAGGGGTGCCAAAACACAGGCTTATTATGTTGCCTGCGCCGCATGTAAGACCCAGCTACCGGCAGGTTCCACTGACCCTCATTGTGAACAGTGTTCGACCCCTGTGACACTTCCTCAGCCGGATCCTCTGCTAAGAGGGGCCCAGGGGGAGCCACCTGTTGACAATGTCCAGGTGACGGGGACTGAGTTTGCAGCCTTTAAGGATCAACTCTCTGAGACTATGGCTAAGATACTAGAAGCCTTGCAGTCCAGACCGGTATCTCAGCAAAGGGACTCTGTTGAATCATTGTTCCCTGACCCCCCTCAGTTGGACCAACAATGTCCTCACGGGGTATCTCATACATCCCAGACGGAGGGTTCGGACTTAGAACCTAGCCCCAGATCGTCTAAGCGGGCCCGCTTAGAATTTCCCTCGACATCATATTGTTTAGGGTCTCAGCGGGGGGATTCTCTGGTTGATGATGCGGAGACAGCTGATCAGGATTCTGATCCTGGGAGCGCTCTCAATCTTAATTCTCCAGACGGGGACGCCATAGTGAATGATCTTATTGCATCCATTCATCAGTTGCTGGATATTCTTCCCTCAGCCCCTCCGGCGGAGGAGTCAGATTCTCAGCAGGAGAAATTTCGCTTCAGGTTCCCCAAGCGTACACAGAGTATGTTTCTAGACCACTCTGATTTCAGAGAGGCAATCCAGAATCACCATGCTTGTCCGGATAAGCGTTTCTCTAAGCGCCTTAAGGATACACGTTATCCTTTTCCCCCGGAAGTGGTTAAAGGTTGGATTCAATGTCCCAAAGTGGATCCTCCAATCTCCAGACTGGCGGCTAGATCCATACTTGCAGTGGAAGATGGGGCCTCGCTTAAAGATGCCACTGACAGGCAGATGGAGCTCTGGATGAAATCCATCTATGAAGCTATCGGAGCTTCTTTTGCCCCAGCTTTCGCAGCCGTATGGGCGCTACAAGCTATATCAGCAGGTCAAGCGAAAATTGAAGCGGCCGCGCCACAAGTGGCTTCCATTACCTCCCAGACCTCGGCAATTGCGTCTTACGCTATGAATGCTGTCCTGGACTCGGTGAGCCGTACGGCAGTTGCGACCGCCAATTCGGTAGTAGTCCGCAGGGCCTTGTGGCTACGGGAGTGGAAGGCAGATTCCGCTTCCAAAAAGCGTTTAACCGGTTTGCCAATTTCTGGCGACAGGCTCTTTGGCGAGCGCCTGGATGAAATCATCAAACAATCCAAGGGAAAGGATACATCCTTACCCCAGCCCAAGCAGAACCTCTCCCAACAGAGGAGAGGGCAGTCGAGGTTTCGGTCCTTTCGGGGCGCGGGCAGGTCCCAATTCTCCTCGTCCAAAAGGTCTCAGAAAGAACAAAGGAACTCTGATGCATGGCGGTCTAAGTCACGTCCTAAAAAGGCCATTGGGAGCACCGCTAACAAAGCGGCTGCCTCATGACTTTCTACCTCCTCTAGTAGCATCCTCGGTCGGTGGCAGACTCTCCCGCTTTTGCGACACCTGGCTGCCACAAATAAAAGACCGCTGGGTGAGAGACATTCTCTCTCACGGTTACAAGATAGAGTTCATCTCTCGTCCCCCGACTCGATTCTTCCGGTCCTCTCCGCCTCCCGAGCGAGCCGAGGCTCTTCGGCAGGCGCTGGGCACCCTGAAGGCAGAAGGAGTGGTGGTCCCTGTTCTTCTTCAGCAACAGGGCCACGGTTTTTACTCCAACTTGTTTGTGGTCCCAAAGAAGGACGGGTCCTTCCGTCCTGTCCTGGACCTGAAACTTCTCAACAAACACGTAAAGACCAGGCGGTTCCGGATGGAATCCCTCCGTTCCGTCATCGCCTCAATGTCCCAGGGAGATTTCCTTGCATCGATCGATATCAAGGATGCTTATCTCCACGTTCCGATTGCCCCAGAGCACCAACGCTTCTTGCGCTTCGCCATGGAAAACGAACACCTGCAGTTCGTGGCACTACCATTCGGCCTGGCAACAGCCCCACGGGTTTTCACCAAGGTTATGGCTACTGTAGTAGCGGTCCTCCATTCTCAGGGTCATTTTGTGATCCCGTACTTGGACGATCTGTTGATCAAGGCACCCTCTCAAGAGGCATGCCAACACAGCCTCGACGTTACCCTGGAGACTCTCCAGAGTTTCGGGTGGATCATCAATTTTCCAAAGTCAAATCTGACACCGGCCCAATCGCTGACGTACCTTGGCATGGAGTTTCATACCCTCTCAGCGATAGTGAAGCTTCCGCTGATCAAACAGCAGTCACTACAGAAAGGGGTACAGTCTCTCATTCAAGGCCAGTCACACCCCTTGAGGCGCCTCATGCACTTCTTGGGGAAGATGGTGGCAGCAATGGAGGCAGTTCCTTTCGCGCAGTTTCACCTGCGTCCCCTTCAATGGGACATCCTACGCAAATGGGACAGGAAGCCGACGTCCCTCGACAGGAATGTCTCCCTCTCTCAGGCGACCAAAGCCTCCCTTCGGTGGTGGCTTCTTCCCACTTCATTATCGAAGGGGAAATCCTTCCTTCCCCCATCCTGGGAAGTAGTTACGACAGACGCGAGTCTGTCAGGATGGGGAGCGGTTTTTCTCCACCACAGGACTCAGGGTACGTGGACCCGGCAAGAGTCCTCGCTTCAGATCAATGTTCTGGAAATTCGGGCAGTGTATCTTGCCCTGAAAGCGTTCCAGCAGTGGCTGGCAGGCAAGCAGATCCGAATTCAGTCGGACAATTCCACAGCGGTGGCATACATCAATCACCAAGGCGGCACACGCAGTCGTCAAGCCTTCCAGGAAGTCCGGCGGATCTTGATGTGGGTGGAAGCCACGTCCTCCACCATATCCGCAGTTCACATCCCAGGCGTGGAAAACTGGGAAGCAGATTATCTCAGTCGCCAGGGCATGGACGCAGGGGAATGGTCCCTTCACCAGAGTGTTACGCAAGATCAGGGCCGACTGCCGCCGCGCCATCCTCGTCGCTCCAGACTGGCCGAGGAGGTCGTGGTACCCGGATCTGTGGCATCTCACGGTCGGCCAACCGTGGGCACTACCAGACCGAACAGACTTGCTGTCTCAAGGGCCGTTTTTCCATCTGAATTCTGCGGCCCTCAACCTGACTGTGTGGCCATTGAGTCCTGGATCCTAGCGTCTTCAGGATTATCTCAGGATGTCATTGCCACTATGAGACAGGCTAGGAAACCAACGTCCGCCAAGATCTATCACAGGACGTGGAAAATTTTTCTGTCATGGTGCTCTGCTCAGGGTTTTTCTCCCTGGCCATTTGCATTACCTACTTTTCTGTCCTTCCTTCAATCTGGACTGGAAAAGGGTTTGTCGCTTGGTTCCCTTAAGGGACAAGTTTCTGCGCTCTCGGTGTTTTTCCAGAAGCGCCTAGCTAGACTTCCACAGGTACGCACGTTCCTGCAGGGAGTTTGTCACATTGTTCCACCTTACAAGCGGCCGTTAGAACCCTGGGATCTGAACAGGGTGCTGATGGTTCTTCAGAAACCACCATTCGAGCCAATGAAAGATATCTCTCTCTCACGCCTTTCGCAGAAGGTGGTCTTCCTAGTAGCAGTCACCTCTCTTCGGAGAGTGTCTGAGCTAGCAGCGTTGTCATGCAAAGCCCCTTTTCTGGTGTTTCACCAGGACAAGGTGGTTCTACGTCCGGTTCCGGAATTTCTCCCTAAGGTTGTATCCCCCTTTCATCTCAATCAGGATATCTCCTTACCTTCTTTTTATCCTCATCCAGTTCACCAATGTGAAAAGGATTTGCACTTGTTAGATCTGGTGAGAGCACTCAGATTCTACATTTCTCGTACGGCGCCCCTGCGCCGCTCGGATGCACTCTTTGTCCTTGTCGCTGGCCAGCGTAAAGGGTCACAGGCTTCCAAATCAACCCTGGCTCGGTGGATCAAGGAGCCAATTATCGAAGCTTACCGTTCGGCTGGGCTTCCGGTTCCCTCAGGGCTGAAGGCCCATTCTACCAGAGCCGTGGGCGCGTCCTGGGCTTTGAGGCACCAGGCTACGGCTCAGCAGGTGTGTCAGGCGGCTACCTGGTCGAGCCTGCACACTTTCACGAAACACTATCAGGTGCATACCTATGCTGCGGCGGATGCCAGCCTAGGTAGACGAGTCCTTCAGGCGGCGGTTGCCCACCTGTAGGAAAGGGCCGTTTTACGGCTCTCTTACGAGGTATTATTTTACCCACCCAGGGACTGCTTTTGGACGTCCCAATTGTCTGGGTCTCCCAATAGAGCGAAAAAGAAGAACGGAATTTTGTTTACTTACCGTAAATTCCTTTTCTTCTAGCTCTAATTGGGAGACCCAGCACCCGCCCCTGTTTTTTTGTGTACACATGTTGTTCATGTTGAATGGTTTCAGTTCTCCGATGTTCCTTCGGATTGAAGTTACTTTAAACCAGTTTGTAATTATATTTCCTCCTTCTTGCTTTTGCACCAAAACTGAGGAGCCCGTGGGAGCACGGGGGGTGTATAGGCAGAAGGGGAGGGGCTTAACACTTTTGAGTGTAATACTTTGTGCTGCCTCCGGAGGCATAGCCTATACACCCAATTGTCTGGGTCTCCCAATTAGAGCTAGAAGAAAAGGAATTTACGGTAAGTAAACAAAATTCCGTTCTTCTCTGGCAGCCAAGACCTCTCTTCAGTGGTGGCTTCTCCCCACTTCTCTGTTGAAAGGAAAATCCTTCCTGCCCCCATCCTGGGCTGTGGTCACGACGGACGCGAGCCTGTCAGGATGGGGAGCGGTTTTTTCTCCACCACAAGGTTCAGGGAACCTGGACTCCGACAGAGTCCTCCCTTCAGATCAATGTTCTGGAGATAAGGGCAGTGTTTCTAGCCCTCAAGGCGTTCCATCGGTGGCTGGAGGGCAGGCAGATCCGCGTACAGTCGGACAACGCCACGGCGGTTGCGTACGTCAACCACCAGGGCGGCACTCGCAGTCGTCAAGCCTTCCAAGAAGTCCGGCGGATTCTGCTGTGGGCGGAGGCCACAGCCTCCACCATCTCCGTGGTTCACATCCCGGGCGTAGAAAACTGGGAAGCAGACTTTCTCAGTCGCCAGGGCATGGACGCGGGGGAATGGTCTCTCCACCCGGACGTGTTTCAAGAGATCTGTTGCCGCTGGGGAACGCCGGACGTCGATCTCATGGCGTCTCGGCACAACAACAAAGTCCCGGCATTCATGGCACGGTCTCAGGATCACAGAGCTCTGGCGGCGGACGCCTTAGTTCAGGATTGGTCGCAGTTTCAACTGCCTTATGTATTCCCTCCTCTGGCAATGCTGCCCAGAGTGTTGCGCAAGATCAGGTCCGACTGCCGCCGCGCCATCCTCGTCACTCCAGATTGGCCGAGGCGGTCGTGGTACCCGGATCTGTGGCACCTCACGGCGGGTCAACCGTGGGTGCTCCCAGACCGACCAGACTTACTGTTTCAAGGGCCATTTTCCATCTGAATTCTGCGGCCCTCAACCTGACTGTGTGGCCATTGAGTCCTGGCTCCTAGCGTCCTCAGGGTTATCTCAAGATGTCATTGCCACTATGAGACAGGCCAGGAAACCAACGTCAGCCAAGATCTATCACAGAACTTGGAGGATTTTCTTAGCCTGGTGCTCTGAGAAGGGGTTTACCCCCTGGCCGTTTGCCTGACCCACGTTTCTTTCATTCCTTCAATCTGGATTGGACAAGGGTTTGTCTCTCGGCTCTCTCAAGGGACAAGTATCGGCGCTTTCCGTGTTTTTTCAAAAAGCGTCTAGCCAGGCTTCCGCAGGTCCGCACGTTCCTGCAGGGAGTTTGCCACATAGTCCCACCTTAAAAGCGTCCGCTGGAACCCTGGGATCTCAACACGGTTCTACGGGCTCTTCAAAAACCGCCCTTCGAGCCGCTGCGGGATGTCTCTCTATCACGTCTTTCGCAGAAGGTGGCATCTCTAGTGGCGGTTACATCACTCCGAAGAGTGTCAGAGCTTGCAGCGCTGTCATGCAAAGCCCCTTTCCTGGTATTTCACCAGGATAAGGTGGTTCTGCGTCCGGTCCCGGACTTTCTCCCTAAGGTGGTGTCCACTTTTCATCTCAATCAGGATATCTCCTTACCTTCTTTTTGCCCTCATCCAATTCACCAATGTGAAAAGGATTTGCATTTGTTAGATCTAGTGAGAGCCCTCCGGATCTACGTGTCTTGCACGGCGCCACTGCGCCGTTCTGATGCGCTTTTTGTCCTTATCACTGGCCAGCGTAAGAGGTCGCAGGCTTCCAAGTCAACCTTGGCTCGGTGGATCAAGGAACCGATTTCTGAAGCCTACCGTTCTTCTGGGCTTCCGATTCCTTCAGGGCTGAAAGCCCATTCTACCAGAGCCGTGGGTGCATCCTGGGCATTGCGGCACCAGGCTACGGCTCAGCAGGTGTGTCAGGCGGCTACCTGGTCGAGTCTGCACACTTTCACAAAAACACTATCAGGTGCATGCCTATGCTTCGGCAGATGCCAGCCTAGGTAGGCGAGTCCTTCAGGCGGCGGTTGCCCACCTGTAAGAGGGGGCCGTTGTTTTCGGCTCTTTTTATCGAGGTATTCTTTTACCCACCCAGGGACTGCTTTTGGACGTCCCAATTGTCTGGGTCTCCCAATGGAGCGACAAAGAAGGCAATTTTGTTTACTTACCGTAAATTCCTTTTCTTCTAGCTCCTATTGGGAGACCCAGCACCCGCCCCTGTTCCCTTCGGGCTGTTTGTTCTTTTGTGTACACATGTTGTTCATGTTGAATTGTTCTTTTGGTTCATGGTTTCAGTTCTCCAAACATCCTTCGGATTGAATTTACCTTAGACCAATTTATAAGTTTCCTCCTTCCTGCTTTGGCACCAAAACTGATGGGCCCGTGATGCACGGGAGGGTGTATAGGCAGAGGGGAGGGGTTACACTTTTTAAAGTGTAATACTTTGTGTGGCCTCCGGAGGCAGAAGCTATACACCCAATTGTCTGGGTCTCCCAATAGGAGCTAGAAGAAAAGGAATTTACGGTAAGTAAACAAAATTCCCTTCTTTCTGATGATTGCTTCCTTTCAAGTTGCTTAATCCTTCTTCTTTTTTTTTTTTCCTCTCAAGACCACGCCGCTGCTGTCTCCCACCTTGCCGGGAGGTGGTGGGCTTCTAAAGATTGACAATTCAGACCCACAGAATGGTTACGGCATTGTTCTAAGCCCAGAGTCACACTTGCGAGTGCATCGCGTGTAACTCGCGCAAGTCTCTTGTTGAATCACCCGGCATGCACTCACACTCTCCAGACAGGAGTGTCTCAGCTGCATAGACATACATGCAACCGACCCGCTCCTGTCAGGAGAGTGAGTCCGTGCCGGGTGATTCAACGAGAGACTTGCGCGAGTTACACGCGAGGCACTCGCAAGTGTGACTCTGGCCTAAGCTGTGCACTCTCCCACTTTACAAGCTTTTGCGTCTGTAGTATTGAAAGCATAGAAGCACTAGATCTGGCTAGTTCCAGCAATCCATATGGACTAGCTTAATTGATGGCCTCACTCCTTGCCTAGGGAAACCAGCCACTGTATAGACTGCAGAGGTGGTTGGTAACCTAGGCATTGGGGAGTAAACTAAAACTAAAGGTCCTTCTGCTTTTGAAAACATTTTTAATCAAGAATTTGCAATTTTACCCATTTAAGAAGTTAATCTAACCTCTTTAATGGAACTGTTATCAAAAACTGCTTATTACATGTGTTAAGGCTTCTGGGAAGATATAGAAAAAAAAGCATATTTATGCTTTATGTTTGAGTAGCATTTAAGATTAAGATCTGGTAATTTTAAATTATTCAGGTTCGTTACCGTGTAGAGTGGGCAAAGTTTCAAGAGCGGGAGAGAAAAAAAGAGGAGGAAGAGAAGGAAAGAGAGCGTGTTGCTTATGCACAAATAGATTGGCATGATTTTGTCGTAGTGGAAATCGTTGACTTCCAACCCAATGAACAAGGTAAGAGAGAAACTAAGTATGAAAAGTGGGCATACAGATCCTGAGTGTTTTAAGGGGGTTGTCTTAACCCATTTTCTTCAGGAGCACAGTACTCCTGGCTTCTAGCTTTGCAGAGTGGCTTTGTGCTTCTAAAAATTGGCATATTGGATTGGTGGCATGGTGAATTATGTCCTCTTGGAGGCTACTAAAGAGAGGGGGAGATGCGCTGAGTAGCACCCGGTGGTGAAGGGGATTATGGTAATGCCCGGAGGCTGCTCACCTCAAAAGGTTGTGCACCCGTGCAGAACCCCAGTTGTTGCAATAAAGGATCCACGGGGTCCCGCTGAAGCCTGGAGCTGTCTGAAATCCTGGGGAACAGAGTGGAGCAAATCCTTCCGGGTTGGTCACGTGACCGCGAGCACTCGGAAGTATGTCACTGCAGGTTCTGTGCAGTCATAGGAACCCGGTGTCACAGCAACCGTGGGTCCTGGTAACTGTTGTGGATCCTCGACGCTCCCAGAGCTGCTCCTGCCGTTAATCCCTCATGGGGATGATGGTATGTGAAGGTATTGGAGTGGTGGTCAGATAGGATCGCTAGGGAGTAGGACGACAGGTAGGATTTTAAAATTACAAACCTTTAATTTAAAAACCCTCTAATGGCCACTACGCGTTTCAGCAGCTGATTGCTGTCTTCATCAGGTGACCACCTGATGAAGATGGCAATCAGCTGCTGAAACGCATAGTGGCCATTAGAGGTTTTTTTTAATTAAATAAAAAGTTTGTAATTTTAAAATCCTCCCTGTCGTCCTACTCCCCCTATCTGACCGCCACTCCGATATCTTCTCTCTTGGAGGCTACTAGCACAGACTGCTTTGTCTCTGCAGAATGAGAGAAGCCCAAGGCCACTGAAGCTGGTCGGACTTGGTGATCTGGTGGGCTCTAAAGCACGGAGCCTGGTAGCAGCGAACATTACTTATCTTACTGACCAGTCACTTTAAGATCGCAGGGTGACTGGTACCATGGGCAAGTAGGTACCCACTATAGAATAGAAGTCCTTGCATTCTTGGGAACAGGATTTTTTCATAAAATTAAGTTAGTTGTTTTTTTAACAAGGAAGGCGAGATCATTCCTTATAAGATGCTCTGTTTACTTCATCTCTTACCTTTAATATATAGGTCACTCCCCAACCTTATTAAGAGTGCCAGGATACCACTGTGATACTATATTCAACAGAGAAAGAATGTGGCACAAGTCCAATATTGATAAAATACAATTAATCAATAAAGTTTTGTATTTTATCAATATTGCACTTCATTTCTCACCTGTGTAATTCTTGCACACTTGGCATATCTGGGCATATCACCCGGTGCCTCACTTTACTACCATGTTCCTAACTCCAGAATATTGCCCTTTTCATCCAAAGCAATGTTGTGGTCTTCTGTGCTGTTATCTCAAACTGCCTGTATAGCGTCTGTTCATGGTATATGGCATAATGTGGTCCTGTGATATAATGTACTTGTATGTGGAGAGATGGCTGAAGAAGAGCTGCTGCCTGTAATTGATCTAGAATTTATGAATAACTTGTTTTCTTCCGAATTACTAGACACAGACTAAACAAAGTATTGGAGAACTTCAGAAGTTATTTTATTGCTTTGCCAAAAAACAAACTTTGGGTGTGTTCTGTGGTATTAATGTAAACTGGGAATATTAGTAGTAACTTGAATTTGAATTTGTATTTCTTTATCGTTCCTTTGGGAGACCCAGACCATGGGTGTTTAGTTTCTGCCTCCGGAGGACACACAAAGTACTACACTTAAAAGTGTAGCTCCTCCCTCTGAGCTTATACACCCCCTGGTGAGCCAGTCCCAGCCAGTTTATTGCTTTGTGTTCAGGAGGCATACATCCACACATGCATTCTCCTATGATTTTTTGTTTTTTGGAAAGAGATTGAAGAAAAGCGGGTCCACGTCTGGACTCCCGGCATGTCCCTTCTTACCCCACTGTGTCGGCGGTGTTGTTAAGGTTGATTTTCAAGGCTGGAGCCTTACATGCCGTGCTCCTTCACCATCCCTCCTAGGCTCTGGCTTGAAGTGGGAGCCAGCACGGTCTCCATCCACAGCCCCTTGAGCATTCTGTTGGACCGGAGCACTCATCCCAAGGGACCTGGCCCTGCGTTTCAGCAGCTAAGTACCTGAGACGTTTGTGTTGGGGGTCCCTGTTCTTTATTGTATGGGGAGAGTTTGCTGAATGTGTTTATTTTGACATTTCCGGCGGGTTCTCTAGCTTTCACCTGAGAACCGCGCCGATGGTGCCTGCGCGTCGGCCTCGCCGCTTAAATTTAGGCCCCGGCTTTGCCGGAGGCCTAGTTTCTGTTAACATTCCCCATGCAAGAGGGACAGGCACGGCTCCTCCCGGCGGCCGTTCTGCACAGGGGAGGGACACTCCCCACTGCTGGGGCGTGTCTCCTCTCCTGCAGGTCTATGGCCCTCCAGTTCCCGCTCCCCTACAGGAACGCCCCCTAGTCCCGCCCCCTCTCTTCGCTCCGGCGGCCATTTCTCAGGCAGAGTTCACTCTGCGCTGGGCCTGTCTGCACTCTGCATCCCTGCTGAGGTGCTGCGCATTGGGGGTCCGGGCTTCGGGATCTGGAGGGTACACAAAACTGCTTCCAGCGGTCTGGTAAGCCACAGCCGGTCTCCGGTTGTGCACCTCTGTATATTCTCCCTGGGGTTCATTCTCTTGCAAAGCCCCCACTCCAGCAGCATGTCTCACACAAGGAGCAAGGCTCCAAAGCTTTATTCTGTATGCACTGCATGTAAGCTCCTGCTGCCTGAGCCGAGAACCTGTCCACATTGTGATGTTTGCTCTAACTTGGCGGTGCCACAGCCTGGAGTCTCACCCCCAGTGGTCTCTCAGGCTGCTTCTGCACCTGTGGCTGAACCCCCGGCCTGGGTAGAGTCCTTTTCTAGGTCCATATCCCAGTCATTTGCTGAGTCCATGGGACTTTTGTCCAGGACTTTGATGAATATGCATCAGCCCTCCTCACAGGGTGCCTCTAATACTCTTGCCAGAGGATCCCTATCCTCTGACCTCCGTCCATCAGAGCTCACGGAGGATTCATCATCAGGTCCTAGACCCCGTCCTTCTAAAAGAAGGCGCAGGGTTTCCTCCCCCTCCTCATCCCGCGGCTCTGACTCAAGAGCTGACTCTCAAGATGAGGAGGATGCCCTCATGGGGGGCTCGGAGGCTATGTACCCCGTCGATCTCTCAGAGGGTGACTCAGATTTTAGTGACTTGATTGCTTCTATTAATTCTGTACTGGATCTCAATCCGCCAGTCTCAGAGGAGCAACCCTCTCTGGCAGAAAAGCATCAGTTTACCTCGCCTAAGAGAGTAAAGAGTGTGTTCTTTAACCACTCCAGTTTTCAGACCGCTGTGACCAAACCCAGGGCCTGTCCTGACAAACTCTTTCCAAAGCGTTCTGATGACCGTTTTCCCTTTCCACCTGAGGTAGTCAAGGAGTGGTCGCACTCCCCAAAGGTAGACCCTCCGGTGTCTAGGCTCTCAGCCCGGACCGTTGTTGTGGTGGCTGACGGCACCTCACTTAAGGATTCCACTGACCGTCAGATTGACCTTCTGGCCAAATCTGTGTATGAAGCTGCGGGGGCCGCGTTTTCCCCGACTTTTGCAGCAGTGTGGGCTCTCAAGGCCATCTCTTCTTCCCTAGAGGAGATGCATTCCCTCACCAAGGAATCTATGCCTGAGATGGTTGCCTTAACTTCTCAGGCTTCAGCTTTTTCATCTTATGCCATGTCTGCCATGCTAGAGGCTTCTCACCGCACTGCGGTGGCTTCAGCTAATTCCCTTGTTATTCGCAGGATCTTGTGCCTTCGAGAGTGGAAGGCAGATGCTTCTTCCCAGAAGTTTCTTGCTGGGCTCCCTTTTGCTGGTTCCCGACTGTTCGGTGAACAGCTGGATGAAATTATTAAGGAGGCTACTGGCGGGAAGAGTACTTCCATGCCACAAACCAAGACCAGGAAACCCGCCCAGGGTAGGAATCAATCGAGGTTTCGTTCCTTTCGTTCCTCCAACTGGTCGTCCTCTAAGCCCTCCGCCTCGTCCGCTAACTCAGCTAAGGATCAGAAATCCAACTGGAGCCCAAAAGCGCGTCCGCAGAAGACCGCAGGAGGTTCTGCCACTAAGGCAGCCTCCTCATGACTCTCTGCCCGCTCCAGCCATGTCCTTAGTCGGTGGCAGGCTCTCCCACTTTGGCGACGCTTGGTTAAAACAAGTCTCCGATCAGTGGGTGAGAGATATCATATCTCACGGCTACAGGATAGAATTCTCTTCCAGCCCGCCAACAGATTTTTTTCTCTCAACTCCCCCCTGCTCCAAGGCCGCCGCCTTCTCACAGGCCGTGTCATCCCTGCAGGCAAACTGAGTGATTGTACCAGTTCCCACTCGGGAACGGTTCAGGGGTTTTTACTCAAACCTCTTCCTAGTTCCCAAAAAGGACGGTACCTTCCGGCCCATCCTGGATCTCAAGCTTCTCAACAAGCATGTTCGGGTGCGGCATTTTCGCATGGAGTCTCTGCGATCAGTCATTGCCTCTATGACCCAAGGGGATTTCCTGGCGTCCATCGACATCAGAGATGCCTATCTACATGTGCCAATCGCAGTTTCACACCAGCGTTGGTTACGTTTTGCCATAGGAGAAGATCATTTCCAATTCGTGGCTCTCCCCTTCGGGTTAGCCACTGCCCCTCGGGTATTCACCAAGGTCATGGCGGCAGTGATTGCGGTCCTGCACCTCCAGGGGTTGGCAGTGCTTCCTTACCTGGACGACCTTCTAGTCAAGGCTCCATCCAGCGCAGACTGTCAGCGGAGTGTCTCGCTCACTCTCGCCACTCTCTAGCCCAATTCGGGTGGCTTGTCAATCTTCCCAAATCCACTCTGACTCCGACCCAGAGTCTCACGTACCTAGGGATGCAGTTCGAGACATTGCCGGCACTTGTGAAGTTGCCCTTAATCAAACAGCAGTCTCTCCAGCTAGCGGTGCGCTCTCTGCTGCGGCCCCGCCGTTATACCCTCAGGCGCCTGATGCAGGTGCTGGGTCAAATGGTGGCGTCCATGGAGGCTGTTCCCTTTGCCCAGTTCCATCTGCGCCCTCTGCAGCTGGACATTCTCCGCTGTTGGAACAAGCGGCCTTCCTCCTTACAGAGGTTAGTGGCTCTGTCGCCACGGACCAGGAGCTCTCTTCAGTGGTGGCTTCGGCCCCTCTCCCTGTCCCAAGGGCGCTCCTTCCTGGCCCCGTCCTGGGCGATTCTCACCACGGATGCCAGTCTATCCGGCTGGGGAGCGGTATATCTCCACCACAGAGCACAGGGCACTTGGACTCCGTCCGAGTCAGCCCTTTCAATCAATGTGCTGGAAACCAGAGCCGTGTTTCTAGCTCTCCTAGCTTTTCACCACCTGTTGGCGGGCAGGCACATTCGAGTCCAGTCAGACAACGCAACAGCAGTTGCCTACATCAATCACCAAGGCGGGACACGCAGCCGCCTGGCAATGATGGAGGTACAATGCATCCTTCAATGGGCGGAGGACTCCAAGTCCACCATATCCGCAGTCCACATCCCAGGCGTGGAAAACTGTGAGGCAGATTATCTCAGCCGTCAATGCGTGGACGGTGGCGAGTGGTCCCTGCACCCGGCAGTGTTTCAGTCAATCTGCCGCAAATGGGGCACTCCGGACGTGGACCTAATGGCATCCCGTCACAACAACAAGGTTCCTGTTTACGTGGCTCGCTCCCACGATCCTCAGGCCTTCGCCGCGGACGCTCTGGTTCAAGACTGGTCCCAGTTTCGTCTGTCCTACGTGTTTCCCCCTCTAGCTCTCTTGCCCAGAGTCCTGCGCAAGATCAGAATGGAGGGCCGTCGAGTCATCCTCATTGCACCGGACTGGCCCAGGTGAGCTTGGTATCCGGACCTGCTCCAACTGTCCGTAGAGATGCCGTGGCATCTTCCGGACCGTCCAGACCTACTCTCGCAAGGTCCGTTTTTCCGCCCGAATTCTGCGGCCCTCAAATTGACGGCGTGGCTCTTGAGTCCTGGATTTTGACGACTTCTGGTATTCCCCCTGAGGTCATCTCCACTGTGACTCGGGCCCGTAAGTCTTCCTCCGCCAAGATCTATCACAGGACTTGGAAAATTTTCCTGTCCTGGTGTCGCTCTTCCGGCCATCCTCCTTGGCCATTCTCTTTGCCGACCCTTCTGTCTTTTCTACAGTCCAGTCTGCAGCTAGGACTGTCCCTCAACTCTCTCAAGGGACAAGTCTCAGCTCTGTCAGTACTGTTCCAGCGGCGTCTCAGGTCTGCACCTTCATGCAAGGCGCGTCTCACATCATTCCGCCTTATCGGCGGCCCTTGGATCCCTGGGACCTTAACTTGGTCCTCACGGTATTGCAGAAACCCCCTTTTGAGCCTCTTAGGGAGGTTTCTTTGTATCGGCTTTCTCAGAAAGTGGCCTTTCTAGTTGCCATAACTTCTCTCAGGAGAGTCTCTGATTTGGCTGCGCTCTCCTAGGAGTCACCTTTTTTAGTTTTTCACCAAGACAAGGTGGTTCTCCGTCCGACTCCGGACTTTCTTCCTAAGGTGGTCTCTCCCTTCCACCTTAACCAGGACATTTCCTTACCGTCCTTCTGTCCGGCCCCTGTTCATCGCTTTGAAAAAGCGCTGCATTCTCTAGATCTGGTGCGTGCTCTCCGGATTTATGTGTCTCGCACCGCTGCGCTTAGGCGGTGCACCTCTCTTTTTGTGCTAACCACAGGGCGGCGCAAGGGTCTCCCTGCTTCTACACCGACCTTGTCCCGTTGGATTAGATCGACCGTTTCGGACGCCTACCAGAGTACTCAGGTGCCTCCCCCGCCGGGGATCAAAGCACACTCGACCAGAGCTGTCGGTGCCTCTTGGGCTTTCAGGCACCAGGCTACGGCTCAACAAGTCTGTCAGGCTGCCACTTGGACTAGCCTGCATACCTTCTCGAAGCAATACCAAGTGCATGCTCATGCTTCGGCAGATGCGAGCTTGGGCAGACGCATCCTTCAGGCGGCTGTCGCCCACTTGTGAAGTTAGGTTCTGCCTACTTCTTAGTTTTTCTGTTTATTTCCCACCCATGGACTGCTTTGGAACGTCCCATGGTCTGGGTCTCCCAAAGGAACGATAAAGAAAAAGAGAATTTTGTTTACTTACCGTAAATTCTTTTTCTTATAGTTCTGTATTGGGAGACCCAGCTCCCTCCCTGTTGCCCGTTGGCAATTTTCTTGTTCCGTGTGTTATCACCGGCTGTTGTCAAGACAGAGTCTCCGGCTGTTCCGGCTCTTGCTCTGTTCTACTTGTGGGTGGCTATTCTCCTTCAGCTTTTGTACTAAACTGGCTGGGACTGGCTACCAGGGGGTGTATAAGCTCAGAGGGAGGAGCTACACTTTTAAGTGTAGTACTTTGTGTGTC
Organism: Anomaloglossus baeobatrachus; assembly: GCF_048569485.1. Taxonomy (NCBI): domain Eukaryota; kingdom Metazoa; phylum Chordata; class Amphibia; order Anura; family Aromobatidae; genus Anomaloglossus; species Anomaloglossus baeobatrachus. The sequence goes on from NC_134353.1 coordinate 655,702,225, forward strand.
CTCCGGAGGCAGAAGCTAAACACCCATGGTCTGGGTCTCCCAATACGGAACTGTAAGAAAAAGAATTTACGGTAAGTAAACAAAATTCTCTTTTTTAAAGGCAACTTTCCTCCTCCCACAACACCTGAAGAACTGGGTGCTCGTATTTTAATCCAAGAACGATACGAGAAGTTTGGAGAAAGCGAAGAAGTGGAGATGGAGGTAGAATCTGATGATGAAGAGGAAGTGAAAGACGGCAAGAACGAAGAATCTTCTCAAATGGATCAGGATACTCAAGTGCAAGATATGGATGAAGTAAGACGGAATCTTGTTTATTATTCACTTTCCGTTTATGTATTTTAGTCATATTAACTAAATACACCCAACAACAAAGGCAAACTTCAGGAATTTACACCCAGAGACCTACAAAGAAAAAATGATGAAAGTATATATGGTAGCATACACTAAATCATAGGTCACATATTGTACTTCACATATTGTGGATCTCAGAAAGGCACTATTCAAGTAAGGTGCATTTGTTTAGTTTGTTTTTTTTTGTTTGTTTTTTAAAAAAGTTCAGTTTAACGATTTTAAAACTGGATATACAAATAGTCGCCCCCCTGCCTGAACCCCAGAACGCATAAATCGCAGTCTGGCGTAATTGCAGTCAGGTATGTTTTGTCTTACTATGAAACACTGCATAATTTCAGAGAAAGCATAGTTTGGAAAGCCAACCATGGATCATAGGGAGAGACATGACTAGTCCGACATGGAACCCATCCAACATCTACCCGCCCCCTCCAGGTGATTGACAGGTCTCTCGCTATGTCGACTCATGGGATGGGAGAGACTTGTCAGTCACCTGGAGTGGGGTGAGGAGTAACAAGCCAGGGACCGCAAAAGACTAGTCATTCTTTCTTTGTCGCTCCATTGGGAGACCCAGACAATTGGGTGTATAGCTATGCCTCCGGAGGCCACACAAAGTATTACACTAAAAGTGTAAAGCCCCTCCCCTTCTGCCTATACACCCCCCGTGCTCCCACGGGCTCCTCAGTTTTTATGCTTTGTGCGAAGGAGGCAGACATGCACGCATAGCTCCACAGCTTAGTCAGCAGCAGCTGCTGACTATGTCGGATGGAAGAAAAGAGTGCCCTTAACAGGGCCCCCAGCATGCTCCCTTCTCACCCCACTCTTGTCGGCGGTGTTGTTAAGGTTGAGGTATCCATTGCGGGTACGGAGGCTGGAGCCCACATGCTGTTTTCCTTCCCCATCCCCTTTAGGGCTCTGGGTGAAGTGGGATCCTAATCGGTCTCCAGGCACTGAGACCGTGCTCCATCCACAGCTCCTGGACTGCTGGATAAGGAGCCGAGTATCGTCAGGGACATGGCCCTGCTACTTTCAGGTACTCTGTGTCCCCGTGGGGACCGCGCACAGAAACACTCCAGCATTGCTGGGTGTGTTAGTGCGCCGGGGACCGCAGCGCTGACCGCGCTTGTGCCATCACACACTGCAGCGTGGCTGAGTGTGTTAGTTTACTGGGGACTACCGCGCTGACCGCCGCTGCCATGTTTACTCTGTGGCGCGGCTGGGACTGTTAGTACGCCGGGGACTACCGCGCCGACCGCGCTTATACGGCGGCCGCGCTTATAACTTTAGTCCCCGGCTTTTGCGGCCTAGTCTCATTCTTTTCCCGCCCCCAGGCCTGCCAGTCAGGGGAAGGGCGGGACGCTGTACAGGACATCAGCACTGAGGGCTGGAACATGCTTTGCATACTCCACCCCCCTTACTGTGCACAGTGGGGCACCAGATTCCCGCACTTTCTAGGGCACGCCCACGGCCCCCTCCTCTCCTCAGGATGCCGGCAGCCATTCCTGTCAGCTCTTCTGACGCTGGAGAGGGGAGACAAGCTCTGGGAGACCCAGGCAGGGATTCTGGTGACCACACAACCGCTTTGAGCGGGCGGTAAGCAGCACCTGAGGTGCTGGCCCCACTTGTGCAGAAGTGTTCTTATAGATTATATGATTATAGGCTATACTTTACACTGTATGGTGCACGGTTGATTTTTGGCTATATACCCTCCTGGGTTGCTCAGGGGAGACAACAGCATGGCGTCCACAAGAAGCAAGGGTGCCAAAACACAGGCTTACTATGCTGCCTGCGCCGCATGTAAGACTTCACTACCGGCAGGTTCCACTGACCCTCATTGTGTACAGTGCTCGGCCCCTGTGGCACTTGCTCAGCCGGAGCCTCTGCTAAGGGTGGCCCAGGGGGAGCCACCTGCTAACACTGTCCAGGTGACAGGGACGGAGTTTGCAGTTTTTACTGAAAGACTTTCTGAGACTATGGCTAAGATACTAGAAGCTTTGCAGTCCAGACCGGTATCTCAGACCAGGGGCACTGTGGAATCATTGCCCCCTGGTTCCCCTCTGTTGGAACAACAATGTCCTCCCGGGGTGTCTCATAGATCCCAGGGTGAGGTCTCTGACACGGACCGCAGCCCCAGACCGCCTAAGCGAGCTCGCTGGGAAATCCCCTCGACATCTTCACATTGTTCAGGGTCTCAGCGGGAGGACTCTCTGTATGATGAAGCGGAGGTAGCTGATCAGGATTCTGATCCTGAGGCCGCTCTCAACCTTGATACTCCTGATGGGGACGCCATAGTGAATGATCTTATCGCGTCCATAAATCAAATGTTGGATATTTCTCCCGCAGCTCCTCCAGTAGAGGAGTCAGCTTCTCAGCAGGAGAAATTCCGTTTCAGGTTTCCCAAGCGTACAACGAGTATGTTTCTGGACCACTCTGACTTCAGAGAGGCAGTCCAGAAACACCGAGTTTGTCCAGATAAGCGTTTTTCCAAGCGCCTTAAGGATACACGTTATCCCTTCCCCCCCTGACGTGGTCAAGGGCTGGACTCAGTGTCCCAAGGTGGATCCTCCAATCTCCAGACTGGCGGCTAGATCCATAGTTGCAGTGGAAGATGGGGCTTCTCTCAAGGATGCCACTGACAGACAGATGGAGCTCTGGTTGAAATCCATCTATAAAGCTATCGGCGCGTCTTTTGCTCCAGCATTCGCAGCCGTATGGGCACTCCAAGCTATCTCAGCGGGTCAAGCGCAAATTGACGCACTCACACGTACGTCTGCGCCGCAAGTGGCGTCCATAACCTTTCAAACGTCGGCATTTGCGTCCTACGCTATTAATGCTGTCCTGGACTCTGCGAGCCGTACGGCGGTTGCAGCCGACAATTCGGTGGCAATACGCAGGGCCTTGTGGCTGCGGGAATGGAAGGCAGATTCGGCTTCCAAAAAGTGCTTAACCGGTTTGCCATTTTCTGGCGACCGTTTGTTTGGTGAGAGATTGGATGAAATCATCAAACAATCCAAGGGAAAGGAAACATCCTTACCCCAGGCCAAACCAAACATACCCCAACAGAGGAGGGGACAGTCGAGGTTTCGGTCCTTTCGGGGTGCGGGCAAGTCCCGATTCTCCTCGTCCAAAAGGCCTCAGAAGGATCAGAGGAACTCCGATTCATGGCGGTCTAAGTCACGCCCTAAAAAGACCGCCGGAGGTGCCGCTACCAAGGCGGCTTCCTCATGACTTACGGCCTCCTCACACCGCATCCTCGGTCGGTGGCAGGCTCTCCCACTTTTGCGACACCTGGCTGCCACAGGTAAAAGACCGTTGGGTGAGAGACATTCTGTCTCACGGTTACAGGATAGAGTTCAGCTCTCGTCCTCCGACTCGATTCTTCAGAACATCTCCGCCTCCCGAGCGAGCCGATGCTCTTCTGCAGGCGCTGGTCACTCTGAAGGCAGAAGGAGTGGTGGTCCCTGTTCCTCTTCAGCAACAGGGTCACGGTTTTTACTCCAACCTGTTTGTGGTCCCAAAGAAGGACGGGTCTTTCCGTCCGGTCCTGGACCTAAAACTGCTCAACAAACACGTAAAGACCAGGCGGTTCCGGATGGAATCCCTCCGCTCCGTCATCGCCTCAATGTCCCAAGGAGATTTCCTTGCATCGATCGATATCAAAGATGCTTATCTCCACGTACCGATTGCTCCAGAGCATCAGCGCTTCCTGCGCTTCGCCATAGGAGACGAACACCTTCAGTTCGTGGCACTGCCGTTCGGCCTGGCGACAGCCCCACGGGTTTTCACCAAGGTCATGGCTACAGTAGTAGCGGTCCTCCACTCTCAGGGTCACTCGGTGATCCCTTACTTAGACGATATGCTGGTCAAGGCACCCTCTCAAGAGGCATGCCAGCACAGCCTCAACGCTACTCTGGAGACTCTCCAGAGTTTCGGGTGGATCATCAATTTTCCAAAGTCAAATCTGACACCGGCCCAATCGCTGACATACCTTGGCATGGAGTTTCATACCCTCTCAGCGATAGTGAAGCTTCCGCTGAACAAGCAGCGTTCACTACAGACGGGGGTGCAATCCCTCCTTCAAGGTCAGTCACACCCCTTGAGGCGCCTCATGCACTTCCTGGGGAAGATGGTGGCAGCAATGGAGGCAGTCCCTTTCGCGCAGTTTCACCTGCGTCCTCTTCAATGGGACATCCTACGCAAATGGGACAGGAAGCCGACGTCTCTCGACAGGAACGTCTCCCTCTCTCAGGCAACCAAAGCTTCCCTTCGGTGGTGGCTTCTTCCCACTTCATTATCAAAGGGGAAATCCTTTCTACCCCCATCCTGGGCGGTGGTCACGACGGACGCGAGTCTGTCAGGGTGGGGAGCAGTTTTTCTCCACCACAGGGCTCAGGGTACGTGGACTCGGCAAGAGTCCTCACTTCAGATCAATGTTCTGGAGATCAGGGCAGTGTATCTGGCCCTAAAAGCGTTCCAGCAGTGGCTGGAAGGCAAGCAGATCCGAATTCAGTCGGACAACTCCACAGCGGTGGCTTACATCAACCACCAAGGAGGAACACGCAGTCGGCAAGCCTTCCAGGAAGTCCGGCGGATTTTGATGTGGGTGGAAGCCACGGCCTCCACCATCTCCGCAGTTCACATCCCGGGCGTGGAAAACTGGGAAGCAGATTTTCTCAGTCGCCAGGGCATGGACGCAGGGGAATGGTCCCTTCACCCGGACGTGTTTCAGGAGATCTGTTGCCGCTGGGGGATGCCGGACGTCGACCTAATGGCGTTTCGGCACAACAACAAGGTCACGGCATTCATGGCACGTTCTCACGATCACAGAGCTCTGGCGGCAGACGCCTTAGTTCAGGATTGGTCGCAGTTTCAACTCCCTTATGTGTTTCCTCCGCTGGCACTGTTGCCCAGAGTGTTACGCAAGATCAGGGCAGACTGCCGCCGCGCCATCCTCGTCGCTCCAGACTGGCCGAGGAGGTCGTGGTACCCGGATCTGTGGCATCTCACGGTCGGCCAACCGTGGGCACTACCAGACCGACCAGACTTGCTGTCTCAAGGGCCGTTTTTCCATCTGAATTCTGCGGCCCTCAATCTGACTGTGTGGCCATTGAGTCCTGGATCTTAGCGTCTTCAGGATTATCTCAAGAGGTCATTGCCACTATGAGACAGGCTAGGAAACCAACGTCCGCCAAGATCTACCACAGGACGTGGAAAATATTCCTGTCGTGGTGCTCTGCTCAGGGTTTTTCTCCCTGGCCATTTGCCTTGCCCACTTTTCTGTCCTTCCTTCAATCTGGACTGGAAAAGGGTTTGTCACTCGGCTCCCTTAAGGGACAAGTCTCTGCGCTCTCTGTGTTTTTTCAGAAGCGCCTGGCCAGACTTCCACAGGTACGCACGTTCCTGCAGGGGGTTTGTCACATCGTCCCTCCTTACAAACGTCCGTTGGAACCCTGGGATCTGAACAGGGTGCTGATGGTTCTTCAGAAACCACCGTTCGAGCCAATGAGGGATATTTCTCTCGCACGCCTTTCGCAGAAAGTGTTTTTCCTAGTAGCAGTCACTTCACTTCGGAGAGTGTCTGAGCTAGCAGCACTGTCATGCAAAGCCCCTTTCCTGGTGTTTCACCAGGACAAGGTGGTTCTGCGTCCGGTTCCGGAATTTCTCCCTAAGGTGGTATCCCCCTTTCATCTCAATCAGGATATCTCCTTACCTTTTTTTTTTGTCCTCATCCAGTTCACCAATGTGAAAAGGATTTGCACTTGTTAGATCTGGTGAGAGCACTCAGATTCTACATTTCTCGTACGGCGCCGCTCGGATGCACTCTTTGTCCTTGTCGCTGGCCAGCGTAAAGGGACACAAGCTTCCAAATCAACCCTGGCTCGGTGGATCAAGGAACCAATTCTCGAAGCTTATCGTTCCTCGGGGCTTCCGGTTCCATCAGGGCTGAAGGCCCATTCTACCAGGGCCGTGGGAGCGTCTTGGGCCTTGCGGCACCAGGCTACGGCTCAGCAGGTGTGTCAGGCAGCTACCTGGTCGAGCCTGCACACTTTCACGAAACACTATCAGGTGCATACCTATGCTTCGGCAGATGCCAGCCTAGGTAGGCGAGTCCTTCAGGCGGCGGTTGCCCACCTGTAGGACGGAGCCGTTACGGCTCTATTATGAGGTATTATTTACCCACCCAGGGACTGCTTTTGGACGTCCCAATTGTCTGGGTCTCCCAATGGAGCGACAAAGAAGAAGGGAATTGTGTTTACTTACCGTAAATTCCTTTTCTTCTAGCTCCAATTGGGAGACCCAGCACCCGCCCCTGTTTTTTTGTGTACACATGTTGTTCATGTTGAATGGTTTCAGTTCTCCGATATTCCTTCGGATTGAATTTACTTTAAACCTGTTTATAATTTCTTTGTCGCTCCATTGGGAGACCCAGACAATTGGGTGTATAGCTTCTGCCTCCGGAGGCCACACAAAGTATTACACTTTAAAAGTGTAACCCCTCCCCTCTGCCTATACACCCTCCCGTGCATCACGGGCCCATCAGTTTTTTATGCTTTGTGCGAAGGAGGCAGACATGCACGCACAGCTCCACAGATTGGTCAGCAGCAGCTGCTGACTATGTCGGATGGAAGAAAAGTGGGCCCATATAGGGCCCCCAGCATGCTCCCTTCTCACCCCACTCTTGTCGGCGGTGTTGTTAAGGTTGAGGTATCCATTGCGGGTACGGAGGCTGGAGCCCACATGCTGTTTTCCTTCCCCATCCCCCTTAGGGCTCTGGGTGAAGTGGGATCCTATCGGTCTCCAGGCACTGAGACCGTGCTTCATCCACAACTCCTGTGGAGCCTGCTGGATAGGAGCCGGGTATCGTTCAGGGACATGGCCCTGCTACTTGGAGGTACTCTGTGTCCCCGTGGGGACCGCGCACAGCAACACTCCAGCATTGCTGGGTGTGCTAGTGCACCGGGGACCGCGGCGCTGACCGGGTTAAATGTGCCATTACACACTCAGCGTCGCTGAGTGTGTTTGTGTATGGGGACTACCGCGCTGACCGCCGCTGCCATGGTTAACACTGCGGCGCGGCTGGGACTTGTAGTGCGCCGGGGACTTCCGCGCCGGCCGCGCTTATACGGCGGCCGCGCTTATTACTCGAGTCCCCGGCTTTTGCGGCCTAGTCTTTTTTCCTCCCGCCCCCAGCCCTGACAGGCAGGTGAAGGGCGGGACGCTGTACAGACGAGCAGCAATGAGGGCTGGAGCATGCTTTGCATACTCCATCCCCCTCACTGTGCACAGTGGGGCACCAGTTCCCGCACTTTCTGGGTCACGCCCACGGCTCCCTCCTCTCCTCAGGACGCCGGCAGCCATTCCTGTCAGCTCCTCGGACGCTGCAGAGGGGGACAAATTCTGGGAGACCCAGGCAGGGATTCTGGTGGCCTCACAACCGCTTAAGCGGGTGGTAAGCAGCACCTGTGGTGCTAGCCCCATTGTGCAGAAGTGTAATTATAAATTATATGTTTATGGTATATACTTTACACTGTATGGTGCACAGTTGATTCTGGCTATATACCCTATTGTGTTGCTCAGGGAAGACAATAGCATGGCGCCCACAAAAGGCAGGGGTGCCAAAACACAGGCTTACTATGCTGCCTGCGCCGCATGTACGACGCCGCTACCGGCAGGTTCCACTGACCCTCATTGTGTGCTCTGCTCGGCCCCTGCTGCACTTACTCAGCCGGAGCCTCTGCTAAGAGGGGCCCAGGGGGAGCCACCTGCTGACACTATCCAGGTGACAGGGACGGAGTTTGCAGTCTTTACGGATAAACTCTCTGAAACTATGGCTAAGATACTAGAAGCCTTGCAGTCCAGACCGGTATCTCAGCACAGGGACACTGTTGAATCATTGTTCCCTGGCCCCCCTCAGTTGGACCAACAATGTCCCCCCGGGGTATCTCATAGATCCCAGGCTGGGGGATCTGACACGGACCCCAGCCCCAGACCGATTAAGCGAGCTCGCTTGGAAATTCCCTCGACATCATCATATTGTTCAGGGTCTCAGCGGGGGGAATCTCTGGTTGATGACGCGGAGACAGCTGATCAGGATTCTGATCCTGAGGCCGCTCTCAATCTAAATACTCGGGACGGGGACGCCATAGTGAACGATCTTATTGCGTCCATCAATCAAATGTTGGATATTTCTCCCTCAGCTCCTCCGGTGGAGGAGTCAGCTTCTCAGCAGGAGAAATTCCGTTTCAGGTTTCCCAAGCGTACACCGAGTATGTTTCTGGACCACTCTGATTTCAGAGAGGCAGTCCATAATCACCATGATTGTCCAGATAAGCGTTTTTCTAAGCGCCTTAAGGATACACGTTATCCCTTTCCCCCTGACGTGGTCAAAGGTTGGACTCAGTGTCCCAAGGTGGATCCTCCAATCTCCAGACTGGCGGCTAGATCCATACTTGCAGTGGAAGATGGGGCTTCACTCAAAGATGCCACTGACAGGCAGATGGAGCTCTGGTTGAAATCCATCTATGAAGCTATCGGAGCTTCTTTTGCCCCAGCATTCGCAGCCGTATGGGCGCTACAAGCTATATCAGCAGGTCAAGCGCAAATTGACGCAGCCACACGCACTTCCGCGCCGCAGGTGGCGTCCATAACCGCTCAGACGTCGGCATTTGCGTCTTACGCTATTAATGCTGTCCTGGACTCTGCGAGCCGTACGGCGGTTGCATCCGCCAATTCGGTGGTACTCCGCAGGGCCTTGTGGCTACGGGAATGGAAGGCAGATTCTGCTTCCAAAAAGCGCTTAACCAGTTTGCCAATTTCTGGCGACCGATTGTTTGGCGAGCGTTTGGATGAAATCATCAAACAATCCAAGGGAAAGGATACATCCTTACCCCAGCCCAAACCGAACATACCCCAACAGAGGAGGGGGCAGTCGAGGTTTCGGTCCTTTCGGGGCGCGGGCAGGTCCCAATTCTCCTCGTCCAAAAGGCCTCAGAAAGATCAAAGGAACTCTGATTCATGGCGGTCTAAGTCACGTCCTAAAAAGACCACCGGAGGTGCCGCTACCAAAGCGGCTTCCTCATGACTTTCGGCCTCCTCAATCCGCATCCTCCGTCGGTGGCAGGCTCTCCCGCTTTTGCGACACCTGGCTGCCACGGGTAAAAGACCGTTGAGTGAGAGACATTCTGTCTCACGGTTACAAGATAGAGTTCACCTCTCGTCCCCCGACTCGATTCTTCAGGTCATCCCCGCCTCCCGAGCGAGCCGTGGCTCTTCTGCAGGCGCTGAGCACTCTGAAGGCAGAAGGAGTGGTGGTCCCTGTTCCTCTTCAGCAACAGGGTCACGGTTTTTACTCCAACCTGTTTGTGGTCCCAAAGAAGGACGGGTCTTTCCGTCCTGTCCTGGACCTGAAACTGCTCAACAAACACGTAAAGACCAGGCGGTTCCGGATGGAATCCCTCCGCTCCGTCATCGCCTCAATGTCCCAAGGAGATTTCCTTGCATCGATCGATATCAAAGATGCTTATCTCCACGTACCGATTGCTCCAGAGCACCAGCGCTTCTTGCGCTTCGCCATAGGAGACGAACACCTGCAGTTCGTGGCACTGCCGTTCGGCCTTGCAACAGCCCCACGGGTTTTCACCAAGGTTATGGCTACTGTAGTAGCGGTCCTCCACTCTCAGGGTCACTCGGTGATCCCTTACTTGGACGATCTGCTGATCAAGGCACCCTCTCAAGAGGCATGCCAACACAGCCTCGACGCTACTCTGGAGACTCTCCAGAGTTTCGGGTGGCTCATCAATTTTCCAAAGTCAAATCTGACACCGGCCCAATCGCTGACATATCTTGGCATGGAGTTTCATACCCTCTCAGCGATAGTGAAGCTTCCGCTGATCAAGCAGCGTTCACTACAGAAAGGGGTACAATCTCTCCTTCAAGGTCAGGCACACCCCTTGAGGCGCCTCATGCACTTCCTGGGGAAGATGGTGGCAGCAATGGAGGCAGTCCCTTTCACGCAGTTTCACCTGCGTCCTCTTCAATGGGACATCCTACGCAAATGGGACAGGAACGTCTCTCTCTCTCAGGCGACCAAAGCTTCCCTTCGGTGGTGGTTTCTTCCCACTTCATTATCGAAGGGGAAATCCTTCCTGCCCCCATCCTGGGAGGTGGTCACGACGGACGCGAGTCTGTCAGGGTGGGGAGCGGTTTTTCTCCACCACAGGGCTCAGGGTACGTGGACCCAGCAAGAGTCCTCACTTCAGATCAATGTTCTGGAAATACGGGCAGTGTACCTTGCCCTGAAAGCGTTCCAGCAGTGGCTGGAAGGCAAGCAGATCCGAATTCAGTCGGACAATTCCACAGCGGTGGCATACATCAACCACCAAGGCGGCACACGCAGTCGGCAAGCCTTCCAGGAAGTCCGGCGGATTTTGATGTGGGTGGAAGCCACGGCCTCCACCATCTCTGCAGTTCACATCCCAGGCGTGGAAAACTGGGAAGCAGATTATCTCAGTCGCCAGGGCATGGACGCAGGGGAATGGTCCCTTCACCCGGACGTGTTTCAGGAGATCTGTTGCCGCTGGGGGGTGCCGGACGTCGACCTCATGGCGTCCCGGCACAACAACAAGGTACCGACGTTCATGGCACGGTCTCAAGATCCCAGAGCTATGGCGGCAGACGCCTTAGTTCAGGATTGGTCGCAGTTTCAGCTCCCTTATGTGTTTCCTCCGCTGGCACTGTTGCCCAGAGTGTTACGCAAGATCAGGGCCGACTGCCGCCGCGTCATCCTCGTCGCTCCAGACTGGCCGAGGAGGTCGTGGTACCCGGATCTGTGGCATCTCACGGTCGGCCAACCGTGGGCACTACCAGACCGACCAGACTTGCTGTCTCAAGGGCCGTTTTTCCATCTGAATTCTGCGGCCCTCAACCTGACTGTGTGGCCATTGAGTCCTGGATCCTAGCGTCTTCAGGATTATCTCAAGAGGTCATTGCCACTATGAGACAGGCTAGGAAACCAACGTCCGCCAAGATCTACCACAGGACGTGGAAAATTTTCCTGTCATGGTGCTCTGCTCAGGGTTTTTCTCCCTGGCCTTTTGCCTTGCCCACTTTTCTGTCCTTCCTTCAATCTGGACTGGAAAAGGGTTTGTCGCTCGGCTCCCTTAAGGGACAAGTCTCAGCGCTCTCTGTGTTTTTCCAGAAGCGCCTAGCCAGACTTCCACAGGTACGCACGTTCCTGCAGGGGGTTTGTCACATCGTTCCTCCTTACAAGCGGCCGTTAGAACCCTGGGATCTGAACAGGGTGCTGATGGTTCTTCAGAAACCACCATTCGAGCCAATGAGGGATATTTCTCTCTCACGCCTTTCGCAGAAAGTGGTTTTCCTAGTAGCAGTCACTTCTCTTCGGAGAGTGTCTGAGCTAGCAGCATTGTCGTGCAAGGCCCCTTTCCTGGTGTTTCACCAGGACAAGGTGGTTCTGCGTCCGGTTCCGGAATTTCTCCCCAAGGTGGTATCCCCCTTTCATCTCAATCAGGATATCTCCTTACCCTCTTTTTGTCCTCATCCAGTTCATCAATGTGAAAGGGATTTGCATTTGTTAGATCTGGTGAGAGCACTCCGACTCTACATTTCTCGTACGGCGCCCCTGCGCCGCTCGGATGCACTCTTTGTCCTTGTCGCTGGCCAGCATAAAGGGTCACAGGCTTCCAAATCAACCTTGGCTAGGTGGATCAAGGAACCGATTTTTGAAGCCTACCGTTCTTCTGGGCTTCCGATTCCTTCAGGGCTGAAAGCCCATTCTACCAGAGCCGTGGGTGCGTCCTGGGCATTGCGGCACCAGGCTACGGCTCAGCAGGTGTGTCAGGCGGCTACCTGGTCGAGTCTGCACACTTTCACAAAACACTATCAGGTGCATGCCTATGCTTCGGCAGATGCCAGCCTAGGTAGGCGAGTCCTTCAGGCGGCGGTTGCCCACCTGTAAGAGGGGGCCGTTGTTTCGGCTCTTTTTATCGAGGTATTCTTTTACCCACCCAGGGACTGCTTTTGGACGTCCCAATTGCCTGGGTCTCCCAATGGAGCGACATAGAAGAAGGGAATTTTGTTTACTTACCGTAAATTCCTTTTCTTCTAGCTCCTATTGGGAGACCCAGCACCCGCCCCTGTTCCCTTCGGGCTGTTTGTTCTTTTGTGTACACATGTTGTTCATGTTGAATTGTTCTTTTGGTTCATGGTTTTAGTTCTCCGAACATCCTTCGGATTGAATTTACCTTAGACCAATTTATAAGTTTCCTCTTTCCTGCTTTGGCACCAAAACTGATGGGCCCGTGATGCACGGGAGGGTGTATAGGCAGAGGGGAGGGGTTACACTTTTAAGTGTAATACTTTGTGTGGCCTCCGGAGGCAGAAGCTATACACCCAATTGTCTGGGTCTCCCAATAGGAGCTAGAAGAAAAGGAATTTACGGTAAGTAAACAAAATTCCCTTCTTTCTCTATAGTCCCTGCCAGCCAGAGAGATTTCAGAGTAAAACAATTGTACAGCCAGGTTTTGATTTATGCTGCCCATGGTTCGGCCAGCATGAATCTAGTGACAGGTTCCCTTAAATGAGGATCCACGGTAATTAATTCAATACCAGAATCAGAAAGATTTGTGCTTTTGGTATAAATCTACTGCAAACTTATGCGGATTTGACAGCCGGCTCTTTACTGATGCAATGCTGAGCCGGCTGTCGGTCCGTGCGGAGACATGATTACAGCTGCCTCTCAGAGCGGTGACTGACCCTGTGCCAGGTGCACCCCTATGACTTAAAGTCCAAGGCGGCGGGAGGAATAAAATTATTTCCTCCCAGTAGTCAGGCTTCCAGTGCAGCGGCCGCACAGCTTCATAATATTATTGACCTGCAGATTAATTCGTATCTGCTTGTAGCGAGTTGTGTTCTTTTTCGGGAATTTTTTGTTGTTTTTTACTTGACTGGTTTAACTTTAATAAAGATTTTACACCAGATTGTTAAAAAGGTTGAGATCTTCTATATAACACTTGGTGCTCAAAAATTCATTTGGTGGTTTTAGGCCAGCTCCACCAACTTTAAAAAGTGAGCAGGGCTTAAAATAGGGGCATGGTCAAGCATACGCCGATGTATTCCCTAGGAGTGTAAAGTGGTGTAAATGATAGTAGAAATGTACGGTACATCATGCCTTGGCTGCAGTAGAATTTGATTCTGACGCCTGGCAGCAGAAACAAAAGCACTAAATTCATTAACAATTTCATATTACCAGGCACACACCTCTCAATGAATTTGACCTTTCTGACTTAAATGGACTTGTTGATCAAGACTGGCATTTTCCCATAGACTCCTTATGTCAAAAACACCACACACAAAAAACACCATTTAGATTATATGAAAGACGAGGCTTTTATTTATTTATTTTTTTGTAAAGAAATTTGTGAAGTTTTTACGCTGACTGTAAAATTATTTTTTTTTAAATCATAGGGCTCCGATGATGAGGATTATGCACAAAAGGCTCCCCTTCCTCCTGAGTCACCAATGCCGCCTCCTTTACCTCCAACTCCAGACCAAGTGATTGTTCGCAAGGATTACGATCCCAAAGGTCAGTACGCATGTTGCTTGTTTAGCTTATAAATTACATATTATTCAAGCCTTGTACCTTTTTATTTATGTTTTATATATTGTCCCTGTATTTCCAGCTTCAAAGGCTCAGCCGCCTGCTCCTGCATCCGATGAATACCTAGTATCCCCGATCACTGGAGAGAAGATTCCTGCCAGCAAAATGCAGGAGCACATGCGTATTGGCCTTTTGGATCCGCGTTGGCTGGAGCAGAGAGATCGCTCTATTCGTGAAAAACAAGGGGATGATGAAGTGTATGCCCCAGGTGAGGCGGTTCACCTATGCCATTTACATAAAGGTCTTTTAGGAGTCTTTCTAAATGTGAAATACAGGGTGCTGTGGGATTGAAGGTACCACTGCAGATAATGGTAAAATAAAGCCTAAAACCTGATTGTTCCATGTGTAGCGTTCCTCCTATCACTGTGGAATGAAATATTACTAAAGTAGATGATGGAGAACCTTGGTGTGTGTTTACATTTGTCCCTCTTTTCAGGGTTGGATATTGAAAGCAGCTTGAAGCAGCTGGCTGAACGCCGTACCGATATTTTTGGTGTTGAAGAAACTGCTATTGGTAAAAAGATTGGAGAGGAAGAGATCCAGAAACCAGAGGAGAAGGTATATATTATTTTTCTATGTTTAATACTAGATATACTTGTACCTATAGGAAACTGACCACTTATCCACACTTAATTTCTTTTTTGGTAGGTCACATGGGATGGGCATTCTGGCAGCATGGCTCGCACCCAACAGGCAGCTCAGGCTAATATAACACTGCAGGAGCAAATTGAAGCTATCCATAAGGCTAAAGGCTTGGTACCAGAGGAAGATGGCAAGGACAAGATTGGACCTAGCAAGCCTAATGAGATCAATCAACCACCCCCACCTTCTTCTGCACCCAATATTCCAAGCCCTGCACCACCAATCAATACTATTCCGAGGCCACCTCCACCTGTATCACTTCACCAGCAGATCAACCCTCCTGTGTCACGGCCTCCATCGGTGAGTGCTAAACGTTTTGTCCTCTAGAGATATGAACCAGGAACTTGTTTCTAATAAGCATGCTATGAGTTTCTCTTGGCTGGCTATAATTATTCCTTTAATATGGAGGAGCGGCAATGGTCCCTTCCCGTCTTAAATATTATTCTATTATGGGAGTAGAAACAATGTTTAAATGGGTTATATGTAAATTCGATTTTCCTATTTTGTGTTAATCTGTCCTTGTTGATTTTACGACTGCTGGTGACAGAAATGATGGATTTGATTCTACTTTTCAGATGCCACCACCAATACGTACTACCATGGTGTCTGCTGTTCCTGTAATGCAAAGGCCCCCAATGGCATCTGTTGTCCGTCTTCCTCCAGGATCTGTGTTGGCTGCTCCCATGCCACCTATTTTGCACGCACCTAGAATTAACGTTGTGCAAATGCCACCAAATCCACCCCCCATGATGGCCCAGAGAACCCCACACATGATTGTTCCAGCTGGTGAGTATGCTGTCTGATGGGGTTTTTGCATGTATGTATGTATGTATGTGTAATATATATATATATATATATATATATATATATATATATATATATATATATATATATATATATATATATATATATATATATATATATATATATATATATATATATATATATTTATATATATATATATTATAATTTTTTTTTCTTTTGGTTTTCTTTGTCGCTCCATTGGGAGACCCAGACAATTGGGTGTATAGCTATTGCCTCTGGAGGCCACACAAAGTATTACACTTAAAAGTGTAAGGCCCCTCCCCTTCTGGCTATACACCCCCAGTGGGATCACTGGCTCACCAGTTTTGTGCTTTGTGCGAAGGAGGCAACACATCCACGCATAGCTCCACTTTTTAGTCAGCAGCAGCTGCTGACTATGTCGGATGGAAGAAAAGAGGACACATATAGTGTCCCCAGCATGCTCCCTTCTCACCCCACTGTATGTCGGAGGTGTTTGTAAGGTTGAGGTACCCATTGCGGGTACGGCGGCAGGAGCCCACATGCTGATTCCTTCCCCATCCCTTTTTACAGGGCTCTGGGTGAAGTGGGATTTACCGGTCTCCAGGCACTGAGACCGTGCTCCATCTACAGCCCCTGGAGAAGATGCTGGATGGAGCGGAGTACATCAGGGACATGGCCCTGCTTCCTCAAGGTACTCTGTGTCCCCGTGCATTTGGCGCTCACACCGCAGCATGCTGGGTGTTGTAGTGCGCCGGGGGACATCAGCGCTGCGGCGCCTGTGCCATGGCCTCATTCAGCTTTGCTGAAGCAGGCTCACTTATGGGAATTGGTCGCGCCGGCCGCTGGGACTGCGGCGCGGCTGGCACTTGTAGTGCGCCGGGGACTTCAGCGCGGCCTGCGCTTTTACGGCGGCCGCGCTGATAACTAGAGTCCCCGGCTTTTGCGGCCTGCTTCCGTTCGTTCCCGCCCCCAGACCTGCCAGTCAGGAGAGGGGCGGGACGCTGGCCACTTCCAGGAATCGGTCGCGCCGGCCGCTGGCAGCGGCGCGGCTGGCACTTGTGGTGCGCCGGGGACTTCAGCGCGGCCCGCGCTTTTACGGCGGCCGCGCTGATAACTAGAGTCCCCGGCTTTTGCGGCCTGCTTCCGTTCGTTCCCGCCCCCAGACCTGCCAGTCAGGAGAGGGGCGGGACGCTGGCCACTTCTATGAATCAGTCGCGCCGGCCGCTGGAACTGCGGCGCGGCTGGCACTTGTGGTGCGCCGGGGACTTCAGCGCGGCCCGCGCTTTTACGGCGGCCGCGCTGTTAACTCGAGTCCCCGGCTTCTGGGCCTAGTCTCCCTTCGTTACCGCCCACAGCCCTGACAGTCAGGGTAGGGGCGTGACGCTGCATAGAGCAGAGCTGAGAGCTGGAGTATGTTTTGCATACTCCACCCCTCTCACTGTGTGCACTGTGAATCCGGATTCCCGCACTTTCTCAGGCACGCCCACGGCTTCCTTCTCTACAAGGACACCGGCAGCCATTAGTGTCAGTTTCTGTACGATACAGAGACAAGTGTGGAAGACCCTGGCATTCTGATAGTCACACAATCGCTGTAACAGGCGTTAAGCAGCACCTGTGGTGCTAACCCCACTAGTGCAGAAGTGCACTTATAGATATGCTTGTACTATATACATTGCACTGTTTGGTCGCACGTTGTATATACCCTCCTGGATTATGCGGAGGAGTTATCAGCATATTCTCTGTGTAAAACAAAGGTGCAGAACCACATGTTTTTCTATACAGCTGGTACAGCATGTACGGCTATACGGCCGGCAGGTACATAGACTCCCATTGTATGCACTAATGGCCAGGGGATGAGGACGGTGTCTGCAGTATTTACTGACAGTTTTTCTGAGACTATGGCTATGATACTAGAAGCCTAGCAGTCCGGACATGTCTCTCACAATATGGGCACTGTTGAATCATTGATCCATGGCCCCCCTCAGTGTGAATAACTAACAGCTCCGGGAATGTCACACGCATCCCAGAGTCACGGCTCTGCACGGACGTCAGTCCCAGACAGCCTAAGTGGGCTCGCTATGAGCGGCCTCGGTTTCATCAGGGTCCTAACAGAAGGACTCGCTGTGTAATGAGGCGGAAGTAGCGGCTCAGGATTCTGATCCTGAGACCGCTCTCAATCTGGATACACCTGATTGTGACGCCATAGTAAATAATCTTATAGCGTCCATCTATAGAATGTGGGTTATTTCTCACAGCTCCTCCAGTGGAGGAGTCAGCTTCACGTATTTTTCTGGACCACTCTGCCTTCAGAGAGGCAGTCCAGGAACACCACGCTTATCCAGATATGCGCTTCTCCAAACGGCTTAGGATACACGTTATCCCTGTCCCCTGACTTGGTCAAGGACTGGACCCAATGTCCCGAGCGGCATCCTCCAATCTCCAGGCTTGTAGCTAGATCCATAGTTGCAGTGGGAGATGGAACTGCAAACTCAAAGATGCCACTGACAGACAGATGGATCTCTGGTCGAAAGCCATCTATGAGGCTGTCGGCGCACCGTTGGCTCCGGCATTCTCTCCCTTGGGGCACTCCAAGCTATTTCAGCTTGTCTTACACAGATTGACACGGTTACACGTACATCTGTGCCGCAGGTGGCATCCTTAGCCTCTCAAATGTCTGCATTTGTTTCTTACGCGATTCAGGTTGTCCTGGACTCTGCGAACCGTGCGGCGGTAGCCTCCGCTACTCCGTGTTTTTAAGCAGAGCCTGGTCTGCTCGTTAAGTGAATGGAAGGCAGATTCTGCTTCCAAAAAAGGTTGCCTAACCAGTTGCCTTTTTCTGCTGACCGACTGTTTGGTGAGCGTTGGATGTAACCATCAAACAGTCCAGGGGTAAGGATTCATCCTTTCCTCAGCCCGGACACAACAAACCCCAACAGAGCAAGAGGCAGTCGGGGTTTTCGGCCTTTTCGAGGCTCGGGCAGGTCCCATTTTTCCTCGTCCAATGTGGACTCAAAAGGATCAGAGGAGCTAAGATTCTTAGCGGGCTCAGTCTCGCCCAAAAAAGCGACAGTCTGAAAACCCGCTTCCAAGGCGGCTTCCTCATGACTTGCGGCCTCGGTCGGTAGCAGGCTCTCCCGCCTTGGCGATATTTAGCTGCCATAGGTCAATGACCATTGAGTGTGAGACATTCTGTCTCACGGGTACAGGATAGAGCTCACTTCTCGTCCTCCAACTCGATTCTTCAGAATTTCTCCACCTCCCGGCCGGGCCGCTGCTCTTCTGCAAACAGGGTGCACTCTATAGGCAGAAAGAGTGATGACCCCCGTTCCTCTTCAGGAACAAGGTCACGGTTTTTACCCCAAATTCTTTGCGGTACCTATAACAACGGGCCGTTCCGTCCCGTTCTGGATCTAAAAATGCTCAGCAAGCTCGTGGACACCAGGCGGTTCCGGATGGAATCCCTCCGCCATGTCATCGCCTCAAGGTCCCAAGGATATTTCCTAGCATCATTAGGCATCAAGGATGCTTATCCACACGTGCCGATTGATCCAGAGCACTAGCGTTTCTACGCTTCGTTATAGGAGACGAACACCCTCTGTTCGTAGCTCTACCTTCCGGCTAGCGACAGTCCAACTGGTCTTCGCCAAGGTCAGGGCAGCAGTAGTCACAGTCCTGCACTCTCAGGGTCACTCTGTGGTCCCGTATTTAGACGATCTACTTGTCAAGGCACTCTCTTAGGAAACATGCCAACACTGCCCGAACGTTGCGCTGGAGACTCTCTAGAGTTTTGGGTGGATCATCAACTTTTTAAAGTCAGATCCGACCCCGACCCTATCGATAACATATCTAGGCATAGAGTTTCTTACTCTCTCAGCGATAGTGAAGCTGCCGCTAGACAAACAGCATTCACTACGGGCTGCAAGCTCTTCTTTAAGAACCAGTCGCACACATTGAGACGCCTCATGCACTTCCTACGTAAGTGGTAGCAATGGAGGCAGTTCCTTTCGCGCAGTTTTACTGCGTCCACTACAATGGGACATTCTCCGCCAATGGGACGAGGAGTCGACGTCCCTCAACAGAGTCGTCGTTCTTTCTCAGGCGGCCAAGGAATCTCTACGGTGGTGGCTTCTTCTCACCTCTTGGTCAAAAAGAAGGTCCTTCCTATCCCCGTCCTGGGCGATAGTTACGACAGACGCGAGTCTATCAGGGTGGGGAGCAGTTTTTCTCCACTACAGCGCTCAGGGTACGTGGACTCAGCAAGAGTCCACTCTTCAGATCAATGTTCTTGAACACAGAGCAGTGTATCTTGCCCTACAATCCTTCCAACAGCGGCTGGAAAGCAAGCATATCCGACTTCAGTCGGACAGCTCCACAGCGGTGGCATACATCAACCACCAAGGAAGAACGCGCAACCGGCAAGCCTTCCAGGAAGTCCGGCAGGTTCTGATGTGGGTGGAAGACACGGCATCCACCATATCCACAATTCACATCCCAAGTGTGGAAACTAGGAAGCTGACTTCCTAAGTCGCTGAGGTGTGGCCGAAAGAGTATGGTCTCCTCACCCGGACGGGTTTCAGGAGATCTGGCGCCGCTGACAGAGGCCGGACGTCGATCTAATGGCGTCACGGCACAACAACAATGTGCCAGCTTCATGGCACGGTTTCACAATCATCGAGCTCTGGCGGCAAACGCCTTAGTTCAGCATTGGTCGCAGTTCCAGCTACCTTAGGTGCCACCTCTGGCATTGTTGCCCAGAGTACTGCGCTAGATCAAGACCGACTGCGGCCGCGCCATCCTCGTCGCTACAAATTGGCCGAGGATGTTGTGGTACTCTGTTCTGTGGTGCCTCACGGTAGGCTAACCGGGGGCACTACCAGACCAATCAGACTGGCTGTCTCAAGGGCCATTCTTCCATTTGAATTCTACGGCCCTCAACCGGATGGTGTGGCATTGAGTCCTGGAACCTAGTGTCGTCAGGATTACCTCAGGACGTGGTTGCCACCATGAGACAGGCTAGCATACCAACGTCCGCCAAGATTGACCACAGGACGTGGAAGATGTTCTTATCTCGGTGCTCGGCGCAGGGTGTTTCTCCCTGGCCGGTTGCATCGTCTATGTTTCCTTCCTTCCTGCAATCTAGGTAGGAAAATGGGTTGTCGCTCAGTTCCCTTTAGGGACAAGTCTCAGCGCTATCTGTATTTTTTCAGAAACGACGACTTCCTCAGGTACGCACGTTCCTACGGGGAGTTTGTCTTCTCAGCACTCCGTACAAGCGGCCGTTAGAGCCCTGAGATCTGAACAAGGTTCTAATTGCTCTCCAGATGCCGCCTTTCGAGCCTTTGAAGGATGTCTCCCTTCCCGTTTTTCACGGGAAGTGGCCTTCTAGTAACGGTCTCGTCTCTTAGGAGAGTTTCCGAGCTAGCAACGCTCTCATACAAACTCCCTTCCTGGTCCTTCACCAGGACAGGGTAGTTCTGCGTCCGGTTCCGGAATTTCTCCCTAAGGTGGTATCCCATTTTCATATCAATCAGGATATCACCTCACCTTCTTTGTGTCCTCGTCCAGTCCATCAATTTCAGAAAGATTTGCAATCTGTTGGTTCTGGTGAGAGCACTCAGGTTCTACTTCCCGCATGGCGCTCCTGCGCCACCCGGATGCACTCTTTGTCCTTGTCGCTGGTCGGCGTAAACAGTCGCAAGCTTCCAGATCCACCCTTGCTCGGGGGCTCGAGGAACCAATTCTTGAAACCTACAGTTCTACTGGGCTTCTGGTTCTCTCAAGGCCGAAGGCCCATTCTACCAGAGCCGTGGGTGCATCCTGGGCATTACGGCACCAGGCTACGGCTCAGCAGGTGTGTCAGGCACCCACCTGGTCGAGTCTACTTACTTTTACCAAGCATTATCAGATGCATACCTACGCTTCGGCAGACGCCAGCCTAGGTAGATAAGTCATTCAGGCGGCGGTTGGCCACCTGTAGGAGAGGGCCGTTTGACGGCCCTATCATGAGGTATTCTTTTACCCACCCAGGGATTGCTTTTGGACATCCCAATTGTCTGGGTCTCCCAATGGAGCGACAAAGAAGAAGGGAATTTTGTTTACTTACCGTAAATTCCTTTTCTTCTAGCTCCAATTGGGAGACCCAGCACCCGCCCTGTTTTCTCGGGGTTTTTCTGTTTTTTCGGGTACACATGTTGTTCATGTGGTATGGTTCAGTTCTCCGATGTTTCCTCGGATTGAATTGGTCTTTAAACCAGTTATTGGCTTTCCTCCTTCTTGCTTTGGCACTAAAACTGGTGAGCCAGTGATCCCACTGGGGGTGTATAGCCAGAAGGGGAGGGGCCTTACACTTTTAAGTGTAATACTTTGTGTGGCCTCCAGAGGCAATAGCTATACACCCAATTGTCTGGGTCTCCCAATTGGAGCTAGAAGAAAAGGAATTTACGGTAAGTAAACAAAATTCCCTTCTTTTCTTTCTTTGTCCCTTTTAATTGTTAGCAATTGTTTAGTGGTCTGGGTCCTGAGACACCCCCACTGATTGCTCTTGAAAAGAGCTCAGCTCAGGAGCGCACAGCCTATGCTTTCTATTGCTTGTGTATGTCACTGTGTACTCCTGTGCCCTGAGCTACACAAGTCTCCGTTTTTTTGAGTGATCGTGGCAGGCTCTCAGGACCCGGACTCGACAGTAATCCGGCAATTAAAGGGAGAAAAAAATATTAAATGTATTTTTGCAAACATTTGTTCTTTAATGAAAATGAAGGGTTTAAAGAAAAATCCACAGTATTTATAGAGGCATTGCCGGGGTGCTGGATTTAACCCTTATCTGCAACTTTTAATGTCTTCACATTCCAGCATTTGTTCCTGCGCCACCTGTTGCCCCTGTACCTACACCAGCGCCCCTGCCTCCATCGCATCCTCCTCCACCGCTAGAAGATGAACCATCTGCTAAGAAAATGAAGAGCGAAGATTCCCTCATTCCAGAAGAAGAATTCTTGCGTAGGAACAAGGTATGTTGGTTTTTACTTATCTTGATATTAAGATTTGCAGAGCTTTCTTTAATGTAATATGTTAATTATTGTTATTGTGTTTTATTTATTTTTTTTTTATTTTTTCTCCAGGGTCCTGTCACTGTCAAAGTACAGGTCCCCAACATGCAAGATAAGACTGAATGGAAGTTGGGCGGACAAGTGCTGGCGTTCACTCTGCCGCTTTCTGATCAGGTAAAGTCTAACACAGATTGGAATGTTGATGCTGTGTGGTGTATGTCATTAACACTATTTCGATAATAATATTTGTTTTTGTGTGTGTTACAGGTCTCTGTAATAAAGGTTAAAATTCATGAGGCAACTGGTATGCCAGCAGGGAAACAGAAGCTTCAGTATGACGTAAGTACATGTTTCTAGTGGCCTTAACCCCTTCACCCCCTGGGCGATTTTTTTTTTTTAGTTTTTTTTGGAGGGTTTTTTTGTTCTCCTTCTAAGATCCGTAACTTTTATTTTTCCGTCAATCTTGCCATATGAGGGCTTGTTTTTTGCGGGACGAGTTGTACTTTTAAATGAAACCACAAGTTTTATCATACAGTGTACTGGAAAAAAGGCAAAAAAAATCCAAGTGTGGAAAAATTGCAAAAAAGTGTGATTGCATGATTGTTTTGGGGATATTTTATTTACAGTGTTCACTAGTTTGGTCAAAATGATGTGTCGGTGTGATGCCTCAGGTCGATACAAATTCGTAGACATCAAACATGTATAGTCTTATTTTCTTCGGCGCTCCATTGGGAGACCCAGACGATTGGGTGTATAGCACTGCCTCCGGAGGCCACACAAAGCAATTACACTAAAAAGTGTAAGGCCCCTCCCCTTCTGGCTATACACCCCCAGTGGGATCACTGGCTCACCAGTTTTCTGCTTTGTGCAAAGGAGGTCAGACATCCACGCATAGCTCCACTGTTTAGTCAGCAGTAGCTGCTGACTATATCGGATGGAAGAAAAGAGGGCCCATATGGGGCCCCCAGCATGCTCCCTTCTTACCCCACTTGTGGTTTGTAAGGTTGAGGTACCCATTGCGGGTACGGAGGCTGGAGCCCACATGCTGTTTTCCTTCCCCATCCCCCTGAGGGGCTCTGAGGAAGTGGGATCTTACCGGCCACCAAGCCCTGAGGCCGGGCTCCATCCACAGACCCATTGAACCTGCTGGATGTGGAGCGGGAGTGCCGTTCAGGGACAAGGCCCTGCAACTTTCAGGTACTCTGTGTCCCCGTATGGCAGGCCACGCACACCCCAGGCTTGCTGGGTGTGCTAGTGCGCCGGGGACTGTAGCGCTGTGCGCTGGGCTTATAGTCCCCGCAGATTACTGGGGGACTTTATGTGTGTGGATCGCCGCGCCGACCGCCCCTGGAGCGGCGGCGCAGCTGCGACTTGTAGTGCGCCGGGGACGCGCCGACCGCGCTTTTACGGCGGCGGCGTTTGTAACTTTAGTCCCCGGTTTTCTGCGGCCTAGCTCCGCTTCGTTAACGCCCCCCACCCTGTCAATCAGGGTAGGGGAGAGACGTTGTTCAATCGGCAGCGCCGAGGGCTGGAGCACGATTTACATGCTCCAGCCCTCTCACTGAGCACAGTAGGACACAGGCTTCGCGCTTTTTCTCTGTGCACGCCCTAGGCCCGCCCCCAGGCTTGCAGCTCCCCAGGACGCCGGCAGCCATTATACACATGCAGTCTGGCTGGAGAACGGACGCAGGCTCTGAGGGACCCAGGCTAGGGGTTTCTGGCGACCACACACCCGCGCTAAGCGGGCGGTAAGCAGCACATACGTGCGGCCCCACTAGTGCCACAGTGTTATATTTGTGTGCTGCACTGTAAGGTCGCTTCTTGGCTGTACACCCTATATTGCTTTGAGGAGACAACAGCATGTCATCCGCAAAACGCAAGGGTGCCAAGGCACGGGCTGTATACACTGCTTGTACAGCATGTGGGGCTAATCTACCAGCAGGCTCCAACGACTCTCATTGTGTGCAATGTTCAGTCCCAGTGGCACTTCGTCAGCCAGAGCCTATTGTGGTGGTAGCCCAGGCAGAGACGCCTGTGAACCCTACCCCGGTGACGGGGACAGAATTTGCAGTCTTTGCTGATAAAATGTCTGTGACTATGACAAAAATCCTGGAGACCTTGCAGTCCAGGCCAGTTGCTCAGACCATGGACACCGCTGTGTCTATGTTCCCCGGCCCCCCTCAGCTGGAATTAATCCGTAATTCAAGGGGGTCCCAGGCATCACAGGCTGAGGGCTCTGACTCCGATGACAGTCCCAGTCCGCCTAAGCGAGCTCGCTGGGAGAGACCCTCCACGTCATCACGCGGATCAGGGTCTCAGCGAGAAGGGTCTCTATATGATGGCTCAGAGGTGGGTGATCAGGAGTCTTGTCCTGACGCCGCACTCAATTTGGATACGCCAGATGGTGACGCCATGGTAAATGACCTTATAGCGGCCATCAATAGGCTGTTGGATATTTCTCCCCCAGCCCCTTCTGCAGAGGAGGCAGCTGCACAGCAGGAGAAATTCCATTTCCTGTATCCCAAGCGTAAATTGAGTACTTTTCTGGACCACTCTGACTTCAGAGAATCCATCCAGAAACACAATACTTATCCGGACAAGCGTTTTTCTAAACGCCTTAAGGATACACGTTATCCTTTTCCCCCTGACGTGGTCAAACGCTGGACCCAGTGTCCAAAAGTGGACCCTCCAATATCCAGGCTTGCAGCTAGATCCATAGTTGCAGTGGAGGATGGGGCTTCACTTAAAGATGCCAATGACAGACAGATGGACCTTTGGTTGAAATCTGTCTATGAAGCTATTGGCGCGTCGTTTGCTCCAGCATTCGCGGCCGTGTGGGCGCTCCAAGCTATTTCAGCTGGTCTGGCACAGGTGGACTCTCTCATACGTCCAGCAGTGCCGCAAGTGGCGTCCCTAACTACGCAAATGTCTGCGTTTGCGACCTACGCTATCAATGCGGTACTGGACTCTACGAGCCGTACCTCAATGGCATCCGCCAACTCTGTAGTTTTGCGCAGAGCCTTGTGGTTAAAGGAATGGAAAGCAGATTCTGCTTCTAAAAAATGTTTAACCAGCTTGCCATTATCTGGAGACAGACTGTTTGGTGAGCAATTGGCGGAAATCATTAAACAGTCCAAAGGTAAGGACTCCTCCTTACCCCAGCCCAGATCAAGCAAACCTCCACAGAGGAAGTGGCAGTCAAAGTTTCGGTCCTTTCGAGGCTCGGGCAAGCCCCAATTCTCCTCGTCCAAAGGGACTCAGAAAGAGCAAAGGAGCTCAGATTCCTGGCGGGCTCACTCACGCCCCAAGAAAGCAACCGGAGGTACCGCTTCCAAGGCGGCTGCCTCATGACTTTCGGCCGCCTCCCTCCGCATCCTCGGTCGGTGGCAGGCTCTCCCGCTTTTGCGACATTTGGCTGCCACAGGTCAAAGACCGGTGGGTAACAGACATTTTGTCTCACGGGTACAGGATAGAGTTCAGTTCTCGTCCTCCGCCTCGGTTCTTCAGAACTTCCCCACATCCCGACCGAGCAGATGCCCTTCTGCAGGCGGTGAATTCTCTAAGAGCAGAAGGAGTGGTGGTCCCTGTTCCTCTTCAGGAACGAGGTCAAGGTTTTTACTCCAATCTCTTTGTGGTGCCAAAAAAGGACGGCTCATTCCGTCCTGTTCTGGACCTAAAACTGCTCAACAAGCATGTGAACGCCAGGCGGTTCCGGATGGAATCCCTCCGCTCAGTCATTGCCTCAATGTCTCAAGGAGATTTCCTAGCATCAATAGACATCAAGGATGCTTATCTCCACGTGCCGATTGCTACAGAGCACCAACGCTTTCTACGCTTCGTGATAGGAGACGACCATCTTCAGTTCGTAGCTCTGCCATTTGGTCTGGCGACAGCCCCACGGGTGTTCACCAAGATCATGGCGGCAGTGGTAGCAGTCTTGCACTCTCAGGGACACTCTGTGATCCCTTACTTGGACGACCTACTGGTCAAGGCACCCTCTCAAGAGGCATGCCAACTCAGCTTGACTGTTGCACTGGAGACTCTCCAGACGTTCGGGTGGATCATCAACTTCTCAAAGTCAAATCTGTCACCGACCCAATCACTAACGTATCTTGGCATGGAGTTTCATACTCTCTCAGCGATAGTGAAGCTTCCGCTGGACAAGCAGCGGTCTCTACAGACTGGGGTGCAGGCTCTCCTTCAAAGTCAGTCGCACTCCTTAAGACGCCTCATGCACTTCCTCGGGAAGATGGTGGCGGCAATGGAGGCGGTTCCGTTTGTGCAGTTTCATCTGCGCCCACTTCAATGGGACATTCTCCGCCAATGGGACGGGAAGTCAAAATCCCTGGACAGGAAAGTCTCCCTTTCCCAGACGGCCAAGGACTCTCTGCATTGGTGGCTTCTTCCCACCTCATTATCACAGGGAAGATCCTTCCTACCACCGTCTTGGGCGGTGGTCACGACAGACGCGAGTCTGTCAGGGTGGGGAGCAGTTTTTCTCCACCACAGGGCTCAGGGTACGTGGACTAAGCAGGAGTCCACCCTTCAGATCAATGTTCTGGAAATCAGAGCAGTGTATCTTGCCCTACTAGCCTTCCAGCAGTGGCTGGAAGGAAGGCAGATCCGAATTCAGTCGGACAACTCCACAGCGGTGGCATACATCAACCACCAAGGGGGGACACGCAGTCGGCAAGCCTTCCAGGAAGTCCGGCGGATTCTGATGTGGGTGGAAGCCACGGCCTCCACCATATCCGCAGTTCACATCCCCGGCGTAGAAAACTGGGAAGCAGACTTCCTCAGTCGCCAGGGCATGGACGCAGGGGAATGGTCCCTTCACCCAGACGTGTTTCAGGAAATCTGTCGCCGATGGGGAAGGCCGGACGTCGACCTCATGGCGTCCCGGCACAACAACAAGGTCCCAACCTTCATGGCACGGTCTCGCGATCAAAGAGCGCTGGCGGCAGACGCCCTAGTGCAAGATTGGTCGCAGTTCCGGCTCCCTTATGTGTTTCCACCTCTGGCACTCTTGCCCAGAGTGCTACGCAAGATCAGATCCGATTGCAGCCGCGTCATACTCGTCGCCCCAGACTGGCCGAGGAGGGCGTGGTATCCGGATCTGTGGCAGCTCACGGTCGGCCAAGCGTGGGCACTACCAGACCGACCAGACTTGCTGTCCCAAGGGCCGTTTTTCCATCGGAATTCTGCGGCCCTGAACCTGACTGTGTGGCCATTGAGTCCTGGATCCTAGCGTCTTCAGGATTATCCCAAGGGGTCGTTGCCACCATGAGACAGGCTAGGAAGCCCACGTCCGCTAAGATCTACCACAGAACGTGGAGGATATTCTTATCCTGGTGCTCTGCTCAGGGAGTGTCCCCCTGGCCATTTGCATTGCCTACCTTTCTTTCTTTCCTGCAATCTGGGTTAGAAAAAGGTTTGTCGCTCGGCTCCCTTAAAGGTCAGGTCTCGGCGCTATCCGTCTTTTTTCAGAGGCGTTTGGCACGCCTTCCTAAGGTGCGCACGTTCCTACAGGGGGTTTGCCATATCGTACCCCCGTACAAGCGGCCGTTAGATCCATGGGATCTGAACAGGGTACTAGTTGCCCTCCAGAAGCCGCCCTTCGAGCCTCTGAGGGAGGTTTCACTTTCTCGACTCTCACAGAAAGTGGCTTTTCTGGTAGCGATCACATCTCTTCGGAGAGTGTCTGAGCTGGCAGCGCTATCATCCAAGGCTCCCTTCCTGGTCTTCCACCAGGACAAGGTAGTGCTGCGCCCCATTCAGGAGTTTCTCCCGAAGGTGGTATCCTCTTTTCATCTTAATCAGGATATCTCTTTGCCTTCGTTTTGTCCTCATGCAGTTCATCGGTATGAGAAGGATTTACATTTGTTGGATCTGGTGAGAGCACTCAGAATCTACATTTCCAGCACGGCGCCCTTGCGCCGTTCGGATGCACTCTTTGTCCTTGTCGCTGGTAAGCGCAAAGGGTCGCAGGCTTCTAAGGCCACCCTGGCTCGATGGATCAAAGAACCAATTCTTGAAGCCTACCGTTCTGCTGGGCTTCCGGTTCCATCAGGGCTGAAGGCCCATTCTACCAGAGCCGTGGGTGCGTCCTGGGCATTGCGACACCAGGCTACGGCTCAACAGGTGTGCCAGGCAGCTACCTGGTCGAGTCTGCACACTTTCACCAAACATTATCAGGTGCATACCTATGCTTCGGCGGACGCCAGCCTAGGTAGAAGAGTCCTGCAGGCGGCAGTTGCCTCCCTATAGGGGAGGGCTGTCTTGCAGCTCTAACATGAGGTATTCTTTACCCACCCAGGGACAGCTTTTGGACGTCCCAATCGTCTGGGTCTCCCAATGGAGCGCCGAAGAAGAAGGGAATTTTGTTACTTACCGTAAATTCCTTTTCTTTTTCGCTCCTAATTGGGAGACCCAGACAGTGGGTGTATAGCTACTGCCTCTGGAGGCCGCACAAAGAACTACACTTAAAAGTGTAAGGCCCCTCCCCTTCTGGCTATACACCCTCCCGTAGGAGTACGGATTCCTCAGTTTTAGCTTTGTGCGAAAACAAACCCCAACAGAGGAAGGGTCAGTCTGGTTATCGGTCCTTTCGAGGACCGGGCAGATGCTCTGTTGCAGGCGGTGGCCGCTCTAAAGGCGGAAGGAGTGGTGACCTCCGTCCCTCTTCAGGAACAAGGTCACGGTTTTTACTCCAATCTGTTTGTGGTCCCAAAAAAGGACGGATCGTATCGACCCGTCCTGGATCTAAAGTTGCTCAACAGACACGTAAAAGTCAGGAGGTTCCGGATGGAATCCCTACGCTCCGTCATAGCCTCAATGTCTCAAGGAGATTTTCTAGCATCAATAGATATCAAAGATGCGTATCTCCACGTGCCGATTGCACCAGAGCATCAGCGTTTCCTACGCTTCGTCATACACGACGAACACCTGCAGTTCGTAGCGTTACCTTTCGGTCTGGCAACAGCCCCCCGGGTCTTCACCAAAGTCATGGCAGCAGTAGTAGCTGTTCTGCACTCGCAGGGTCACTCGGTCATCCCGTATCTAGACGACCTGCTTATAAAGGCACCCTCTCAAGAGGCATGCCAGCACAGTCTGAAGGTGGCACTAGACACTCTCCAGAATTTCGGGTGGATTATCAACTTTCCAAAGTCTCATCTAACCCCGACCCAATCTCTGACTTATCTTGGCATGGAGTTTCATACTCTCTCAGCGATAGTGAAGCTTCCACTGGACAAGCAGTGTTCGCTACGGACTGGAGTGCAATCTCTCCTTCAGAGCCAGTCGCACTCACTGAGGCGCCTCATGCATTTCCTAGGAAAGATGGTAGCAGCAATAGAGGCAGTCCCGTTCGCGCAGTTTCATCTGCGCCCTCTACAATGGGACATTCTACGCCAATGGGATGGGAAATCGACGTCCCTCGACAGGACTGTCTCCCTCTCTCAGACTGCCAAGGACTCTCTGCGTTGGCTTCTCCCCACCTCATTGTCACAGGGAAAGTCGTTCCTTCCCCCGTCCTGGGCAGTAGTCACGACGGATGCGAGCCTATCAGGGTGGGGAGCGGTGTTTCTCCACCACAGGGCTCAGGGGACGTGGACTCAGGAAGAGTCCACCCTGCAGATCAATGTTCTGGAAATCAGAGCAATCTATCTTGCCCTGCGAGCCTTCCAACAATGGCTGGAAGGCAAGCAGATTCGGATTCAGTCGGACAATTCCACGGCGGTGGCGTACATCAACCACCAAGGGGGAACACGCAGTCGCCAAGCTTTTCAAGAAGTCCAGCGGATTTTGACGTGGGTGGAAAGCAGAGCGTCCACCATATCCGCAGTTCACATCCCAGGCGTGGAAAACTGGGAAGCAGACTTTCTCAGTCGCCAGGGCATGGACGCAGGAGAATGGTCCCTTCACCCGGACGTGTTTCAGCAGATCTGTTGCCGCTGGGGGACGCCGGACGTCGATCTGATGGCGTCACGGCACAACAACAAGGTCCCGGTTTTCATGGCACGGTCTCACGATCACCGAGCACTGGCGGCAGACGCCTTGGTTCAGGATTGGTCGCAATTCCGACTCCCCTATGTGTTCCCACCTCTAGCATTGTTACCCAGAGTTCTCCGGAAAATCAGGTCCGACTGCCATCGAGCCATACTCGTCGCTCCAGACTGGCCAAGAAGGTCGTGGTACCCGGATCTGTGGCATCTCACGGTAGGCCAACCGTGGACACTACCAGACCGTCCAGATTTGCTGTCTCAAGGGCCGTTTTTCCATCTGAATTCTGCGGCCCTGAACCTGACTGTGTGGCCATTGAGTCCTGGATCCTAGCGGCCTCAGGTTTATCTCATGAAGTTGTTGCCACAATGAGACAGGCTAGAAAACCATCCTCAGCTAAGATCTATCACAGGACGTGGAAGATATTCTTAGCGTGGTGCTTGGCTCAAGGGGTTTCTCCCTGGCCATTTGCATTGCCAATTTTTCTTTCCTTCCTGCAGTCTGGATTGGAAAAAGGTTTGTCGCTTAGCTCTCTTAAGGGTCAAGTCTCCGCGCTATCCGTATTCTTTCAGAAGCGCTTGGCACGGCTTTCTAAAGTACGCACTTTTCTCCAAGGAGTTTGTCATATCGTTCCTCCTTACAAACGGCCATTGGAACCCTGGGATCTGAACAAGGTTCTCATTGCTCTCCAGAAGCCGCCTTTCGAGCCTTTGAAAGAGGTTTCCCTTTCTCGGCTTTCACAAAAAGTAGTTTTTCTTGTGGCGGTCACGTCTCTTCGAAGAGTGTCCGAGCTAGCGGCGTTATCTTGCAAATCTCCCTTCCTGGTGTTTCACCAAGACAAGGTAGTACTGCGTCCAATTCCGGAGTTTTCTCCCAAGGTGGTTTCTTCCTTTCATCTCAATCAGGATATCACTTTGCCATCTTTGTGTCCGCATCCAGTTCACCAATTTGAAAAGGGTTTACATCTGTTGGACCTGGTGAGAGCACTCAGGATTTACATTTCTCGCACGGCGCCTCTACGCCGTTCTGATGCGCTCTTTGTCCTAGTCGCTGGTCAGCATAAGGGATCGCAAGCTTCCAAATCCACCCTTGCGCGGTGGATCAAGGAACCAATTCTTCACACATACCGTTCTGCTGGGCTTCCGATTCCATCTGGACTGAAGGCCCATTCTACCAGAGCCGTGGGTGCGTCCTGGGCATTGCGGCATCAGGCTACGGCTCAGCAAGTGTGCCAGGCGGCTACCTGGTCGAGTCTGCACACGTTTACCAAACACTATCAAGTGCATACCTACGCTTCGGCAGATGCCAGCCTAGGTAGACAGGTCCTTCAGGCGGCGGTGGCCCACCTGTAGGAAGAGGCTGTCTGACAGCCCGTTCATGTGGTATCTTTTTACCCACCCAGGGACTGCTTTTGGACGTCCCACTGTCTGGGTCTCCCAATTAGGAGCGAAAAAGAAGAAGGGAATTTTGTTTACTTACCGTAAATTCCTTTTCTTCTAGCTCCAATTGGGAGACCCAGCACCCGCCCTATTTGTTCTTAGGGTTTCGTTTTTCGGGTGCACATGTTGTTCATGTTGTTTCTTAAGTTCTCCGATCTTGTTATCGGATTGAATTTGTTTTTGAAACTGTTATTGGCTTTCCTCCTTCTTGCTTTGGTACTAAAACTGAGGAATCCGTACTCCTACGGGAGGGTGTATAGCCAGAAGGGGAGGGGCCTTACACTTTTAAGTGTAGTTCTTTGTGCGGCCTCCAGAGGCAGTAGCTATACACCCACTGTCTGGGTCTCCCAATTGGAGCTAGAAGAAAAGGAATTTACGGTAAGTAAACAAAATTCCCTTCTTCTTCTAGCTCCTATTGGGAGACCCAGCACCCGCCCTGTTGTCCTTCGGGATTTTTGGTTGTTTTTCGGGTACACATGTTGTTCATGTTGAACGGTTTTCAGTTCTCCGACGTTACTTCGGAGTGAATTTGTTTAAACCAGTTATTGGCTTTCCTCCTTCTTGCTTTTGCACTAAAACTGGTGAGCCAGTGATCCCACTGGGGGTGTATAGCCAGAAGGGGAGGGGCCTTACACTTTTTAGTGTAATTGCTTTGTGTGGCCTCCGGAGGCAGTGCTATACACCCAATCGTCTGGGTCTCCCAATAGGAGCTAGAAGAAAAGGAATTTACGGTAAGTAACAAAATTCCCTTCTTTATCTAAGGGGTTACACAAAATTCATAAGTTTGTCCAAAGAAAGTGTAACACTTTCTTTCTTCGGCGCTCCTTTGGGAGACCCAGACGATTGGGTGTATAGCTACTGCCTCCGGAGGCCACACAAAGCATTACACTAAAAAGTGTAAGGCCCCTCCCCTTCTGGCTATACACCCCCAGTGGGATCACTGGCTCACCAGTTTTCTGCTTTGTGCGAAGGAGGTCAGACATCCACGCATAGCTCCACTGTTTAGTCAGCAGTAGCTGCTGACTATATCGGATGGAAGAAAAGAGGGCCCATATAGGGCCCCCAGCATGCTCCCTTCTCACCCCGCTTGTGGTTTGTAAGGTTGAGGTACCTATTGCTGGTACGGCGGCTGGAGCCCACATGCTGTTTTCCTTCCCCATCCCCCTGAGGGGCTCTGAGGAAGTGGGATCTTACCGGCCCCAAAGCCCTGAGGCCGGGCTCCATCCACAGACCCATTGAACCTGCTGGATACGGAGCTGGGTACCGTTCAGGGACATGGCCCTGCACCATTCAGGTACTCTGTGTCCCGGTACACACAGGCACAGCACACTCCAGACTTGCTGGGTGTGCTAGTGCGCCGGGGACAGTAAAGGGTTACAGTCACTGCAGCCTAGCTGAGTGACTTTATGTATTGGGAACTACCGCGCCGGACGCTCCGGGAGCGGCGGCGCGGCTGGGACTTGTAGTGCGCCGGGGACTTAGCGCCGACCGCGCTTTTACGGCGGCGACGCTTATAAATCCAGTCCCCGGCTTTTGCGGCCTAGCTCCGCTTCGTTCCCGCCCCCACCCTGTCAATCAGCAGCGCCGAGGGCTGGAGCCTTATTTACATGCTCCAGCCCTCTCACTGGACACTGTGGGACGCCGGTTTCCCGCTCTGACTTGGGGGCACGCCCACGGCCCGCCCCTACCCACACGAGCTGGAGAAGGACGCCGGCAGCCATTCCTGCAGTCCGAGCTGAGAGATCGGACTCTGGGCAACCAGGCACAGGACTAGGGCGACCACACACCCACTTATAGGCGGGCGGTAAGCGGCACCTGAAGTGCTGACCCCACTAAATACCGCAGTTGTCCATTTGTATTTTATGCTTACACTGCATAGGTCGCTATTTTTGGCTATATGCCCTCTTAGATGGCGACACATCAGCAGCAGGAAAGCAGGGGTGCTAAGGCACAGGCTTTCCATGCTGCTTGTATTGCATGTACTGAAGTGTTCATGTGTATTTATGCTTGTATGCTATACACTGCACTGTACGGTCGCTAGTCTGGGCTATTTTCGCCTAGAATGACTAGACTACAGCAGCAGAAAAGCAAGGGTGCTGAGGCACAGGTTTTTTTCTATGCTGCTTGTATTGCAGGGGTTGCAGTGTTCATTTGTACTTATGCTTGTATGCTATACATTGCACTGTATGGTCGCTATTCTGGGCTATATTCCCCTAGATGGCTAGTCTACAGCAGCAGAAAAGCAGGGGTGCCAAGGCACAGGCTTTCTATGCTGCTTGTATTGCATGTGCTGCAGTGTTCATTTGTACTTTATGCTTGTATGCTATACATTGCACTGTACGGTCGCCATTCTTGGCTCTATATCCTAGATGGCTAGCCGGCAGCAGCATATAAGCAACACAGGCTTTCGATGCTGTTTTTACTGCATGTGATACTGTTCCACGGCACTGAACCCCATTGTGTGCAATGCTCCCCTGTAGCACTTGGTCAGCCGGGGTCTCTACTAGACGTGGCCAAAGGAACCACCTGTCAACCCTGTCCAAGGACAGGGATGGAGTTGCAATGGGATAGAGACTTGCAGTCCGGACAGGCCATGGGCAATCTGGATCATTGCTCCCTGGCCACCCTCATTTGGAATAAAATCGGTGCTCCGGGGGGGTCCCAGGAGGCTCTCTGTATGATGAGGCAGACGTAGCTCATCAGGACTTTGATCCTGACACCGCTCTCAATCCGGATACACCAGATGGTGACGCCATAAGGAATGATCCTATAGCGTCCATCAATGGAATGTTGGATCTTTCTCCCTCAGCTCCCCCAGCGGAGGAGTCAGCTTCACAGCAGGAGAAGTCCCATTTCAGTAGCTCAAACGTATATTGAGTATTTCTTCGGCGCTCTATTGGGAGACCCAGACGATTGGGTGTATAGCACTGCCTCCGGAGGCCACACAAAGCAATTACACTAAAAAGTGTAAGGCCCCTCCCCTTCTGGCTATACACCCCCAGTGGGATCACTGGCTCACCAGTTTTCTGCTTTGTGCGAAGGAGGTCAGACATCCACGCATAGCTCCACTGTTTGTAGTCAGCAGTAGCTGCTGGCTCTATCGGATGGAAGAAAAGAGGGCCCATATAGGGCCCCCAGCATGCTCCCTTCTCACCCGCGGTGGTGCTTGTAAGGTTGAGGTACCTATTGCTGGTACAGAGGCTGGAGCCCACATGCTGTTTTCCTTCCACATCCCCTGGAGGGCTCTGTGGAAGTGGGATCTTGCCGGCCCCCAAGCCCTGGGGCCGGGCTCCATCCACAGACCCAGAGAACCTGCTGGATTTGGAGCGGGAGTGCCGTTCAGGGACAAGGCCCTGCAACTTTCAGGTACTCTGTGTCCCCGGCAGGCACGGACACTCTCAAGGCTTGCTGAGCGTTATAGTGCGCCGGGGACAGTAGCGCTGTACGCTGGGGTTAAGTCACTGCAGCTTTGCTGAGTGACGTTACATGTTGGGAACTACTGCGCCGACCGCTCCTGGAGCGGCGGCGCAGCTGCGACTTGTGGTGCGCCGGGGACTTTGCGCCGACCGCGCTTTTACGGCGGCGGCGCTTCTAACTTTAGCCCCCGGCTTCTGCGGCCTAGCGCCGCTTCGTTCCCGCCCCCACCCTGTCAATCAGGGTAGGGGAGAGACGCTGCTCAATTGGCAGCGCCGAGGGCTGGAGCTTTATTTACATGCTCCAGCCCTCTCACTAGGCACAGAGGGAAGCAGACTTCCCGCTCTTCGTCGGTGTACGCCCAGGGCCCGCCCCCCCTCTCCACAAGGACGCCGGCAGCCATTACACATGCGATCTGGCTGGGGAAAGGCAGCAGGCTCTGGGAGACCCAGACTAGAGGGATTTCTGGCGACCACACACCGCTCCTAAGCGGGCGGTAAGCAGCACAGTAGTGCTGGCCCCACTAGTGCCTCAGTGATATATTAGTGTACTTCTTTCTTGGTACCATATATATATATATATATATATATATATATATTTATATAGTGCACTGTAAGGTCGCTTCTTGGCTGGACACCCTGTACTGCTCTGAGGAGGCAGCAACATGTCATCCGCAAAACGCAAGGCTGCCAAGGCACGGGCTGTGTACACTGTTTGTACTGCATGTGGGGCTGATCTACCGACAGGCTCCAATGACTCACATTGTGTGCAATGTTCAGTCCCAGTGGCACTTCGTCAGCCAGAGCCTATTGTGGTGGTAGCC
The DNA here is from genome assembly GCF_048569485.1 of Anomaloglossus baeobatrachus. Taxonomy (NCBI): domain Eukaryota; kingdom Metazoa; phylum Chordata; class Amphibia; order Anura; family Aromobatidae; genus Anomaloglossus; species Anomaloglossus baeobatrachus. Next base: position 655,738,399 of record NC_134353.1, read on the forward strand.
CAGGCAGAGACGCCTGTGAACCCGACCCCGGTGACGGGGACAGACTTTGCAGTGTTTGCTGATAAAATGTCTGAGACTATGGCAAAAATCCTGGAGACCTTGCAGGCCAGGCCAGTTCCTCAGACCATGGACACTGTTGTGTCTATGCTCTCCGGTCCCCCTCAGTTGGAACTAATCCGTACTTCAAGGGGGTCTCAAGCATCACAAGCTGAAGTCTCTGACTCAGATGACAGTCCCAGGCAGCCTAAGCGAGCTCGCTGGGAAAGACCCTCGACGTCATCACACTGCTCAGGGTCTCAGCGAGAAGAGTCTCTCTGTGATGAGACTGAGGACGGTGATCAGGATTCTAATCCTGAGGCCCCTCTCAATCTGGATGCCCCTGATGGTGACGCCATGGTTAATGACCTTATATCGGCGATTAATAGACTGTTGGATATTTCTCCCCCAGCTCCTTCAGCAGAGGAGGCAGCTGCACAGCAGGAGAAGTTCCATTTCCTGTATCCCAAGCGTAAATTAAGTGCTTTTTTGGACCACTCTGACTTCAGAGAATCAATCCAGAAGCACGACGCTCATCCAGACAAGCGTTTCTCTAAACGTTCTAAGGATACCAGTTATCCTTTTCCCTCTGAAGTGGCCAAACGCTGGACCCAGTGCCCAAAGGTGGATCCCCCAATTTCCAAGCTTGCGGCTAGATCCATAGTCGCAGTAGAGGATGGCGCTTCACTTAAAGATGCCAACGACAGACAGATGGACCTTTGGTTGAAATCTGTCTATGAAGCTATCGGCGCGTCGTTTGCTCCAGCATTCGCGGCCGTGTGGGCACTACAAGCTATTTCAGCTGGTTTAGCACAGGTGGATGCTATCATGCATCCAGCAGTGCCGCAGGTGGCGTCCCTAACTTCGCAAATGTCTGCGTTTGCGACCTATGCTATCAATGCTGTCCTAGAATCTACGAGCCGTACCTCTATGGCGGCCGCCAATTCTGTGGTTTTGCGCAGAGCCTTATGGTTAAAGGACTGGAAAGCAGATGCTGGTTCCAAAAAATGCTTAACCAGCTTGCCATTATCTAGAGACAGACTGTTTGGTGAGCCATTGGCTGAAATCATAAAACAGTCCAAGGGTAAGGACTCTTCCTTGCCACAGCCCAGAGCAAGTAAACCTCAACAGAAAAAGTGGCAGTCGAGGTTTCGGTCCTTTCGAGGCTCGGGCAAGGCCCAATTCTCCTCGTCCAAAACGACTCAGAAGGGACAAGGGAGCTCAGATTCCTGGCGGGCTCACTCACGCCCCAGGAAAGCAAATGGAGGAACCGCTTCCAAGGCGGCTACCTCATGACTTTCGGCCTCCTCCCTCCGCATCCTCGGTCGGTGGCAGGCTCTCCCGCTTTTGCGACATTTGGCTGTCACAGGTCAAAGACCGGTGGGTAACAGACATTTTGTCTCGCGGGTACAGAATCGAGTTCAGTTCTCGGCCTCCACTTCGGTTCTTCAGAACCTCCCCACACCCCAACCGAGCAGATGCCCTGCTGCAGGCGGTGGACTCTCTAAGAGCAGAAGGAGTCGTGATCCCTGTCCCCCCTCAGGAACGGGGGCGAGGATTTTACTCCAATCTCTTTGTGGTTCCAAAAAAGGACGGCTCCTTCCGTCCTGTTCTGGACCTAAAACTGCTCAACAAGCATGTGAACGCCAGGCGGTTCCGGATGGAATCCCTCCGCTCAGTCATTGCCTCAATGTCCCAAAGAGATTTCCTAGCATCAATAGACATCAAAGATGCTTATCTCCACGTGCCGATTGCTACGGAGCACCAACGCTTTCTGCGCTTCGTGATAGGAGACGACCATCTTCAGTTCGTGGCTCTGCCATTTGGTCTGGCGACAGCCCCTCGGGTGTTCACCAAGATCATGGCAGCAGTGGTAGCAGTCTTGCACTCTCACGGACACTCTGTGATCCCTTACTTGGACGATCTACTGGTCAAGGCACCCTCTCAGGAGGCATGCCAACTCAGCCTGAATTTTGCACTGGAGACTCTCCAGGCGTTCGGGTGGATCATCAACTTCCCAAAGTCAAATCTGTCACCGACCCAATCACTAACGTATCTTGGCATGGAGTTTCATACTCTCTCAGCGATAGTGAAGCTTCCGCTGGACAAGCAGCGGTCTCTACAGACTGGGGTGCAGGCTCTCCTTCAAAGTCAGTCGCACTCCTTAAGACGCCTCATGCACTTCCTCGGGAAGATGGTGGCGGCAATAGAGGCGGTTCCGTTTGCGCAGTTTCATCTGCGTCCACTTCAATGGGACATTCTCCGCCAATGGGACGGGAAGTCGACATCCCTGGACAGGAAAGTCTCCCTTTCCCAGACGGCCAAGGACTCTCTGCAGTGGTGGCTCCTTTCCACCTCATTATCACAGGGAAGATCCTTCCTACCACCGTCCTGGGCGGTGGTCACGACAGACGCGAGTCTGTCAGGGTGGGGAGCAGTGTTTCTCCACCACAGGGCTCAGGGGACGTGGACTCAGCAGGAGTCCATCCTTCAGATCAATGTTCTGGAAATCAGAGCAGTGTTTCTTGCCCTACTAGCCTTCCAGCAGTGGCTGGAAGGGAAGCAGATCCGAATTCAATCGGACAACTCCACAGCGGTGGCATACATCAATCACCAAGGGGGGACTCGCAGTCGGCAAGCCTTCCAGGAAGTCCGGCGCATTATGATGTGGGTGGAAGCCACGGCCTCCACCATATCCGCAGTTCACATCCCCGGCGTAGAAAACTGGGAAGCAGACTTCCTCAGTCGCCAGGGCATGGACGCAGGGGAATGGTCCCTTCACCCGGACGTGTTTCAGGAAATCTGTAGCCGCTGGGGAAGGCCGGACGTCGACCTAATGGCGTCCCGGCACAACAACAAGGTCCCAACCTTCATGGCACGGTCTCGCGATCAAAGAGCTCTAGCAGCAGACGCCCTAGTGCAAGATTGGTCGCAGTTCCGGCTCCCTTATGTGTTTCCACCTCTGGCACTCTTGCCCAGAGTGCTACGCAAGATCAGATCCGACTGCAGCCGCGTCATACTCGTCGCTCCAGACTGGCCGAGGAGGGCGTGGTATCCGGATCTGTGGCATCTCACGGTCGGCCAACCGTGGGCACTACCAGACCGACCAGACTTACTGTCCCAAGGGCCGTTTTTCCATCGGAATTCTGCGGCCCTCAACCTGACTGTGTGGCCATTGAGTCCTGGATCCTAGGGTCTTCAGGATTATCCCAAGGGGTCGTTGCCACCATGAGACAGGCTAGGAAGCCCACGTCCGCTAAGATCTACCACAGAACGTGGAGGATATTCTTATCCTGGTGCTCTGCTCAGGGAGTGTCTCCCTGGCCATTTGCATTGCCTACCTTTCTTTCTTTCCTGCAATCTGGGTTAGAAAAAGGTTTGTCGCTCGGCTCCCTTAAAGGGCAAGTCTCGGCGCTATCCGTCTTTTTTCAGAAGCGTCTAGCACGACTTCCTAAGGTGCACACGTTCCTGCAGGGGGTTTGTCATATTGTACCCCCGTACAAGCGGCCGTTAGATCCATGGGATCTGAACAGGGTACTAGTTGCCCTCCAGAAGCCGCCCTTCGAGCCTCTGAGGGAGGTTTCACTTTCTAGACTATCACAGAAAGTGGCTTTTCTGGTAGCGATCACATCTCTTCGGAGAGTGTCTGAGCTAGCAGCGCTGTCTTCCAAGGCTCCCTTCCTGGTCTTCCACCTGGACAAGGTAGTGCTGCGCCCCATTCAGGAGTTTCTCCCGAAGGTGGTATCCTCTTTTCATCTTAATCAGGATATCTCTTTGCCTTCGTTTTGTCCTCATGCAGTTCATCGGTATGAGAAGGATTTACATTTGTTAGATCTGGTGAGAGCACTCAGAATCTACATTTCCCGCACGGCGCCCCTGCGCCGTTCGGATGCACTCTTTGTCCTTGTCGCTGGTAAGCGCAAAGGGTCGCAGGCTTCTAAGGCCACCCTGGCTCGATGGATCAAAGAACCAATTCTTGAAGCCTACCGTTCTGCTGGGCTTCCGGTTCCATCAGGGCTGAAGGCCCATTCTACCAGAGCCGTGGGTGCGTCCTGGGCATTGCGACACCAGGCTACGGCTCAACAGGTGTGCCAGGCAGCTACCTGGTCGAGTCTGCACACTTTCACCAAACATTATCAGGTGCATACCTATGCTTCGGCGGACGCCAGCCTAGGTAGAAGAGTCCTGCAGGCGGCAGTTGCCTCCCCGTAGGGGAGGGCTGTCTTCGCAGCTCTAACATGAGGTATTTCTTTACCCACCCAGGGACAGCTTTTGGACGTCCCAATCGTCTGGGTCTCCCAATGGAGCGCCGAAGAAGAAGGGAATTTTGTTACTTACCGTAAATTCCTTTTCTTCTAGCTCCTATTGGGAGACCCAGCACCCGCCCTGTTGTCCTTCGGGATTTTTGGGTTTTTTCGGGTACACATGTTGTTCATGTTGAACGGTTTTTCAGTTCTCCGATGTTACTCGGAGTGAATTTGTTTAACCAAGTTATTGGCTTTCCTCCTTCTTGCTTTTGCACTAAAACTGGTGAGCCAGTGATCCCACTGGGGGTGTATAGCCAGAAGGGGAGGGGCCTTACACTTTTTAGTGTAATGCTTTGTGTGGCCTCCGGAGGCAGTAGCTATACACCCAATCGTCTGGGTCTCCCAATAGGAGCTAGAAGAAAAGGAATTTACGGTAAGTAACAAAATTCCCTTCTTGTCGCTCCATTGGGAGACCCAGACAATTGGGTGTATAGCTACTGCCTCCGGAGGCCACACAAAGTATTACACTCAAAAGTGTAAACCCCTCCCCTCTGCTATACACCCTCCCGTGCATCACGGGCTCCTCAGTTTTTATGCTTTGTGCGAAGGAGGCTGACATCCACGCATAGCTCCACATCTCAGTCAGCAGCAGCTGCTGACTAGGTCGGATGGAAGAAAAGAGGGCCCATATCAGGGCCCCCAGCATGCTCCCTTCTCACCCCACTCTTGTCGGCGGTGTTGTTAAGGTTGAGGTACCCATTGCGGGTACATAGGCAGGAGCCACATGCTGTTTTCCTTCCCCATCCCTTGATGGGCTCTGGGTGAAGTGGGATCCTAATCGGTCTCCAGGCACTGGGACCGTGCTCCCTCCGCAGCCCCTTGGGAATTTGCTGGACGGGAGCCGGGTATCATCAGGGACATGGCCCTGCTACTGTGAGGTACTCTGTGTCCCCGTGGGGACCGCGCATGGAGCGCTTGTGCCATACACACTGCAGCACTGCTGGGTGTGTTAGTGCGCCGGGGAATACCGCGCCGGCCGTGCTTATTTGCCGGCCGCGCTTATAACTTTAGTCCCCGGCTTTTGCGGCCTAGTTTCGCTTATTCCCGCCCACAGGCCTGCCAGTCAGGGGAAGGGCGGGACGCTGCATAGGACGGCAGCACTGAGGGCTGGAGCATACTCTGTATCCTCCTCCCCCCTCACTCAGCACAGTGGGGCACTAGATTCCCGCACTTTCTAGGGCACGCCCACGGCCCCCTCCTCCCCACAGAACGCCGGCAGCCATTACTGTCAGCACTTCTGAAACTGGAGAGGAGAGACAACATCAGGGGGGCCCGGGCACGGATTCTGGTGATCACACAACCGCTGTGAGCGGTCGGTAAGCAGCACCTGAGGTGCTGGCCCCACTGAGTGCCGAAGTGTATATATATATATATATATATATATATATATATATATATATATATATATATATATATATATATATATATATGCTTGTTGTATGGTCGCACTGTTGATATTTGGCTACGGAACTGATCCCCTCAAGGACTCAGTGTCCCCTTGGGGACGGTGCAGAGAGCAGCTTCACCTCAGACTTGGCGACTACCGCGCCGACCGCGTCTGTTTGCCGGCCGCGGTCTGTAACTTTAGTTCCCGGCTTTTGCGGCCTAGCGCCTTAAACTCCCGTCCCTGGCCCTGCCAGTCAGGGGGAAGGACGGGACGGTCAGTCGGAGGCTAGCAGTGACGGCTGGAGCACACTTGGCTGTCCTCCGCCTCCCTCACGTTTCGCTCAGGGCACCAGATTCCCGCACTTTCTTTGTCGCTCCATTGGGAGACCCAGACAATTGGGTGTATAGGCTATGCCTCCGGAGGCCGCACAAAGTATTACACTAAAAGTGTAAAGCCCCTCCCCTTCTGCCTATACACCCCCCGTGCTCCCACGGGCTCCTCAGTTTTTTTGCTTTGTGCGAAGGAGGCAGACATGCACGCACAGCTCCACAGATTGGTCAGCAGCAGCTGCTGACTATATCGGATGGAAGAAAAGTGGGCCCATATAGGGCCCCCAGCATGCTCCCTTCTCACCCCACTCTTGTCGGCGGTGTGGTTAAGGTTGAGGTATCCATTGCGGGTACGGAGGCTGGAGCCCACATGCTGTTTTCCTTCCCCATCCCCCTTAGGGCTCTGGGTGAAGTGGGATCCTATCGGTCTCCAGGCACTGAGACCGTGCTTCATCCACAACTCCTGTGGAGCCTGCTGGATAGGAGCCGGGTATCGTTCAGGGACATGGCCCTGCTACTTGGAGGTACTCTGTATCCCTGTGGGGACAGCGCACAGCAACACTCCAGCTTTGCTGGGTGTGCTAGTGCACCGGGGACCGCGGCGCTGACCGGGTTAATATGTGCCATTACACACTCAGCGTTGCTGAGTGTGTTTATGTATAGGGACTGGCGCACTGACCGCCGCTGCCATGGAAACACCGCGGCGCGGCTGGGACTTGTAGTGCGCCGGGGACTTCCACGCCGGCCGCGCTTTTACGGCGGCCGCGTTCATTACTAGAGTCCCCGGCTTTTTGTGGCCTAGTTTCTTTTCTTCCCACCCCCAGCCCTGACAGGCAGGGGAAGGGCGGGACGCTGCACAGAACGAGCAGCACTGAGGGCTGGAGCATGCTTTGCATACTCCACCCCCCTCACTGTGCACAGTGCGGGCACCAGTTCCCGCACTTTCTGGGTCACGCCCACGGCTCCCTCCTCTCCTCAGGACGCCGGCAGCCATTCCTGTCAGCTCCTCGGACGCTGCAGAGGGGGACACAGTCTGGGAGACCCAGGCAGGGACTCTGGTGGCCTCACAACCGCTTTAAGCGGGTGGTAAGCAGCACCTGTGGTGCTAGCCCCATTGTGCAGTAGTGTAACATTATATGTTTATGGTATATATATTTTACACTGTATGGTGCACAGTTGATTTCTGGCTATATACCCTATTGTGTTGCTCAGGGAAGATAATAGCATGGCGCCCACGAAAGGCAGGGGTGCCAAAACACAGGCTTTTTATGCTGCCTGCGCCGCATGTACGACCCCGCTACCGGCAGGTTCCACTGACCCCCATTGTGTGCACTGTTCGGCCCCTGTGGCACTTACTCAGCCAGAGCCTCTGCTAAGAGGGGCCCAGGGGGAGCCACCTGCTGACACTGTCCAGGTGACGGGGACGGAGTTTGCAAAACTCTCTGAGACTATGGCTAAGATACTAGAAGCCTTGCAGTCCAGGCCGGTATCTCAGCACAGGGACTCTGTTGAATCTTTGTTCCCTGGCCCACCTCAGTTGGACCAACAATGTCCTCCCGGGGTATCTCATGGGTCCCAGGCTGAGGGTTCTGACACAGACCCCAGCCCCAGACCGACTAAGCGAGCTCGCTTAGAATTTCCCTCGACATCATCATATTGTGCAGGGTCTCAGAGGGGGGAATCTCTGGTTGATGAAGCGGAGACAGTTGATCAGGATTCTGATCCTGAGGCCGCTCTCAATCTTGATACTCCTGACGGGGACGCCATAGTGAACGATCTTATTGCGTCCATCAATCTAATGCTGGATATTTCTCCCTCAGCTCCTCCGGCGGAGGAGTCTGCTTCTCAGCAGGAGAAATTCCGTTTCAGGTTTCCCAAGCGTACACCGAGTATGTTTCTGGACCACTCTGATTTCAGAGAGGCAGTCCAGAATCACCATGCTTGTCCAGATAAGCGTTTTTCTAAGCGCCTTAAGGATACACGTTATCCCTTTCCCCCTGACGTGGTCAAAAGTTGGGCTCAGTGTCCCAAAGTGGATCCTCCAATCTCCAGACTGGCAGCTAGATCCATACTTGCAGTGGAAGATGGGGCTTCACTCAAAGATGCCACTGACAGGCAGATGGAGCTCTGGTTGAAATCCATCTATGAAGCTATCGGCGCTTCTTTTGCCCCAGCATTCGCAGCCGTATGGGCGCTACAAGCTATCTCAGCAGGTCAAGCGCAAATTGACGCAGCCACACGCACGTCCGCGCCACAGGTGGCGTCCATAACCACTCAGACGTCGGCATTTGCGTCTTACGCTATTAATGCTGTCCTGGACTCTGCGAGCCGTACGGCGGTTGCAGCCGCCAATTCGGTGGTACTACGCAGGGCCTTGTGGCTACGGGAATGGAAGGCAGATTCTGCTTCCAAAAAGCGCTTAACCAGTTTGCCAATTTCGGGCGACCGATTGTTTGGCGAGCGTTTGGATGAAATCATCAAACAATCCAAGGGAAAGGATACATCCTTACCCCAGCCCAAACCGAACATACCCCAACAGAGGAGGGGGCAGTCGAGGTTTCGGTCCTTTCGGGGCGCGGGCAGGTCCCAATTCTCCTCGTCCAAAAGGCCTCAGAAAGATCAAAGGAACTCTGATGCATGGCGGTCTAAGTCACGTCCTAAAAAGACCACCGGAGGTGCCGCTACCAAAGCGGCTTCCTCATGACTTTCGGCGTCCTCACTCCGCATCCTCGGTCGGTGGCAGGCTCTCCCGCTTTTGCGACACCTGGCTGCCACGGGTAAAAGATCGTTGGGTGAGAGACATTCTGTCTCACGGTTACAAGATAGAGTTCACCTCTCGTCCCCCGACTCGATTCTTCAGGTCATCCCCGCCTCCCGAGCGAGCCGAGGCTCTTCTGCAGGCGCTGGGCACTCTGAAGGCAGAAGGAGTGGTGGTCCCTGTTCCTCTTCAGCAACAGGGCCACGGTTTTTACTCCAACTTGTTTGTGGTCCCAAAGAAGGACGGGTCTTTCCGTCCTGTCCTGGACCTGAAACTTCTCAACAAACACGTAAAGACCAGGCGGTTCCGGATGGAATCCCTCCGCTCCGTCATCGCCTCAATGTCCCAAGGAGATTTCCTTGCATCGATCGATATCAAAGATGCTTATCTCCACGTACCGATTGCTCCAGAGCACCAGCGCTTCTTGCGCTTCGCCATAGAAAACGAACACCTGCAGTTCGTGGCACTGCCGTTCGGCCTGGCAACAGCCCCACGGGTTTTCACCAAGGTTATGGCTACTGTAGTAGCGGTCCTCCACTCTCAGGGTCACTCGGTGATCCCGTACTTGGACGATCTGTTGATCAAGGCACCCTCTCAAGAGGCATGCCAACACAGCCTCGACGCTACCCTGGAGACTCTCCAGAGTTTCGGGTGGATCATCAATTTTCCAAAGTCAAATCTGACACCGGCCCAATCGCTGACATACCTTGGCATGGAGTTTCATACCCTCTCAGCGATAGTGAAGCTTCCGCTGATCAAGCAGCGGTCACTACAGAAAGGGGTACAATCTCTCCTTCAAGGCCAGTCACACCCCTTGAGGCGCCTCATGCACTTCCTGGGGAAGATGGTGGCAGCAATGGAGGCAGTCCCTTTCGCGCAGTTTCACCTGCGTCCTCTTCAATGGGACATCCTACGCAAATGGGACAGGAAGCCGACGTCCCTCGACAGGAACGTCTCCCTCTCTCAGGCGACCAAAGCTTCCCTTCGGTGGTGGCTTCTTCCCACTTCATTATCGAAGGGGAAATCCTTCCTACCCCCATCCTGGGAGGTGGTCACGACGGACGCGAGTCTGTCAGGGTGGGGAGCGGTTTTTCTCCACCACAGGGCTCAGGGTACGTGGACCCAGCAAGAGTCCTCGCTTCAGATCAATGTTCTGGAAATACAGGCAGTGTATCTTGCCCTGAAAGCGTTCCAGCAGTGGCTGGAAGGCAAGCAGATCCGAATTCAGTCGGACAATTCCACAGCGGTGGCATACATCAACCACCAAGGCGGCACACGCAGTCGGCAAGCCTTCCAGGAAGTCAGGCGGATTTTGATGTGGGTGGAAGCCACGGCCTCCACCATCTCTGCAGTTCACATCCCAGGCGTGGAAAACTGGGAAGCAGATTATCTCAGTCGCCAGGGCATGGACGCAGGGGAATGGTCCCTTCATCCGGACGTGTTTCAGGAGATCTGTTGCCGCTGGGGGGTGCCGGACGTCGACCTCATGGCGTCCCGGCACAACAACAAGGTACCGACGTTCATGGCACGGTCTCAAGATCCCAGAGCTCTGGCGGCAGACGCCTTAGTTCAGGATTGGTCGCAGTTTCAGCTCCCTTATGTGTTTCCTCCTCTGGCACTGTTGCCCAGAGTGTTACGCAAGATCAGGGCCGACTGCCGCCGCGTCATCCTCGTCGCTCCAGACTGGCCGAGGCGGTCGTGGTACCCGGATCTGTGGCATCTCACGGTCGGCCAACCGTGGGCACTACCAGACCGACCAGACTTGCTATCTCAAGGGCCGTTTTTCCATCTGAATTCTGCGGCCCTCAACCTGACTGTGTGGCCATTGAGTCCTGGATCCTAGCGTCTTCAGGGTTATCTCAAGACGTCATTGCCACTATGAGACAGGCTAGGAAACCAACGTCCGCCAAGATCTACCACAGGACGTGGAAAATTTTCCTGTCGTGGTGCTCTGCTCAGGGTTTTTCTCCCTGGCCTTTTGCCTTGCCCACTTTTCTGTCCTTCCTTCAATCTGGACTGGAAAAGGGTTTGTCGCTCGGCTCCCTTAAGGGACAAGTCTCAGCGCTCTCTGTGTTTTTCCAGAAGCGCCTAGCCAGACTTCCACAGGTACGCACGTTCCTGCAGGGGGTTTGTCACATCGTTCCTCCTTACAAGCGGCCGTTAGAACCCTGGGATCTGAACAGGGTGCTGATGGTTCTTCAGAAACCACCATTCGAGCCAATGAGAGATATTCCTCTCTCACGCCTTTCGCAGAAAGTGGTTTTTCTAGTAGCAGTCACTTCACTTCGGAGAGTGTCTGAGCTAGCAGCGCTGTCATGCAAAGCCCCTTTCCTGGTGTTTCACCAGGACAAGGTGGTTCTGCGTCCGGTTCCGGAATTTCTCCCTAAAGTGGTATCCCCCTTTCATCTCAATCAGGATATCTCCTTACCTTCTTTTTGTCCTCATCCGGTTCACCAATGTGAAAAGGATTTGCACTTGTTAGATCTGGTGAGAGCACTCAGGCTCTACATTTCTCGGACGGCGCCCCTGCGCCGCTCGGATGCACTCTTTGTCCTTGTCGCTGGCCAGCGTAAAGGGTCACAGGCTTCCAAATCAACCCCGGCTCGGTGGATCAAGGAACCAATTCTCGAAGCTTACCGTTCTGCTGGGCTTCCGGTTCCCTCAGGGCTGAAGGCCCATTCTACCAGAGCCGTGGGCGCGTCCTGGGCTTTGAGGCACCAGGCTACGGCTCAGCAGGTGTGTCAGGCAGCTACCTGGTCGAGCCTGCACACTTTCACGAAACACTATCAGGTGCATGCCTATGCTTCGGCGGATGCCAGCCTAGGTAGACGAGTCCTTCAGGCGGGGGTTGCCCACATGTATGAAGGGGCCGTTTTACGGCTCTATCACGAGGTATTATTTTACCCACCCAGGGACTGCTTTTGGACGTCCCAATTGTCTGGGTCTCCCAATGGAGCGACAAAGAAGAAGGGAATTTTGTTTACTTACCGTAAATTCCTTTTCTTCTAGCTCCAATTGGGAGACCCAGCACCCGCCCCTGTTTTTTTGTGTGTACACATGTTGTTCATGTTGAATGGTTTCAGTTCTCCGATATTCCTTCGGATTGAATTTACTTTAAACCAGTTTATAATTCTTTTCCTCCTTCTTGCTTTTGCACCAAAACTGAGGAGCCCGTGGGAGCACGGGGGGTGTATAGGCAGAAGGGGAGGGGCTTTACACTTTTAGTGTAATACTTTTGTGCGGCCTCCGGAGGCATAGCCTATACACCCAATTGTCTGGGTCTCCCAATTGGAGCTAGAAGAAAAGGAATTTACGGTAAGTAAACAAAATTCCCTTTGGGGTTACACCCACGGCTCCCCCCTCCACTGTACATGCCGACAGACATGTTTTCAGCAGCACATACTGCTTCAGGGTCGGTACACCAGGGGGCTTCTTCTCGATGCTGGGCCCCCTAGAGTGATGAACTGTATATGTGATACACTGTATATATGGCTATATAATGTTTGAATGCAGTTTCACTGGTTGAGCTTCGCCGGCGTTCCCTGTCCAGGCGGCAGGGACAGAGTTACAGCTTTGCTGAGAAACTCTCTGGGTCATTTTCACTATCCATGTCTCAGACTATGGACAAATGGTCGGCTAAGAGACTAGGAGTTTGCAGTCCAGACCGGCCCCTTACTCAGGCCCCGGGCACTGCGGGATCGCCCCAGGCCTCCCTCGGTCGGCGACGAAGCGTGTTCCTGGGGTGGCCTCTAGTTATTACGTGGTAAACTCCAGCACGAACCGCAGTCCCAGTCCGGCTAAGCAGCCTTGCTTGGATTCTTCCCCGACTTCTAGGGTCTCAGCTTGAGGACCCTCTAGAGGATGGGGCGGAGGTCGCAACCCAGGACTCTGTCCGGACGTGGCTCTCAAGGCTTCACAGATTCTGTCCAGAAGCACACCTTCCCGGAAAAGCGTTTTACTGAACGCCTTATAACACACGTTGTCCCTTCCCCTCTGACGTTGTTAAGGTTTCGGCTCAGTGTCATAAGGTGCCCGCCAGTCTCGGACTGGCGGCTAGATCAGTAGTAGCAGTGGCTGGCGGGTCCACGCTCAAGAATGCCACAGACAGACAGAACTCCTAATGGGATCCATCTATGAAGCCATAGGCGCGTCCGTTACCCCAGCCTTTGCAGGGGTGGGCACTCCAGGCTATCTCAGCTGCTCTGTCTCAGATCAATGCGGTCATCCTGTGCTCCGCAATTAGCGTCTTTGACGTCTCAGGCGGTGGTATTTTCATCCTCCGCCGTGCACAGAGAACCTTTTCTGCATGGCGGTCCAGGTCAGGGGAGTGGTCCCCACATGTCCAAGACCGATGTAGGAGACATTCTGTCTTACGGTCACAGGATAGAGCTCAGTTCTCGTCCTCCGACTCGTTGCTTCACAGCATCTCCGTCCCCCGAGCGAGCCGATGCACGTTTCCAGTTGGGGAACACTCCGAAGGCAGGAGGAGTTGCGATCCTCGTTCCCCTTCAAGAACGTAGTCGCGGCTTTTTACTCCAGCTTGTTCGTGGTACCAGATAGGACGGATCACTCCGCCCCGTTCTGGACTTCACACGGCTCAACGGACTGAGAACCTGACGGTTCCGGATGGAATCTCTCCGCTTGCCATCACCTTTGATGGCCCAAGGCGGTTTCCTAACATCAATCGACATCAGGGATGCTTATTTCCACGTGCCGATTGTACCAGAATATCAGCGCTTCCTGCGCTTCGCCATAGGGAGCGAACACCTTCAGTTCGTGGCACTAACTTTCGGCCTGGTGACAGCCCTACGGGCCTTCACCAGGGTCATGACAATGGTGGTAGCGGTCCTACTCTCTCAGGCAATCTGCTGGTCAAGGCCCCCTCTCGGATGGCATGCCAACACAGACTGAACATTGCTCTAGAGACTCTCCAGAGATTCGGGTGGTTCATCAATTTTTCCTAAAGTCAAAATTGACTCCGGCCCAATCACTGCCATATCTCGGCATGGAGTTTTCATACTCTCTCAGCGATAGTGAAGCTTCCGCTGGACAAACAGCGTTCACTACAGACAGGGGTGCAATCGTTCCTTCGAGCCCAGTCACACCCTTGAGGCGCCTCATGCACTTCCTAGAAAAGTTGGTGGCAGCAATAGAGGCAGCTCCGTTTGCGCAGATTCATCTGCGCCCACTTAATGGGACTTTCTCCGCAAATGGGACAGCAAATCGACGTCCCTCGACAAGAACGTTGCTCCTTCTCGGGCAGCCATGGCCTCCCTTCAGTGGTGGCTTCTTCCCACTCTTGTCGAAGGAAAAATCCTTCCTGCCCACATCCTGGGCTGTGGTCACGGCGGACGCGAGTCTCAGGGAGTCTTCCTCCACCACAGGGCTCAGGGTACATGGACTCAGCAGAGTCCTCCCTCCAGATCAATGTTCTGGAGATAAGGGCAGTGTTCTAGCCCTAATAGCGTTCCAGCCATGGCTGGAAGGCAGGCAGATCCGCATTCAGTCGGACAACGCCACGGCGGTGGCATACATCAACCACCAAGGCGGCACAAGCAGTCGGCAAGCCTTCCAGCAAGTCCGGCGGATTCTGCTGTGGGTGGAAGCCACAGCCTCCACCATCTCCGCAGTTCACATCCCGGGCGTAGAAAACTGGGAAGCAGTCTTTCTCAGTCGCCAGGGCATGGACGCAGGGGAATGGTCTCTTCGACCGGACGTGTTTCAAGAGATTGTTGCCGCTGGGGGAAGCCGGACGTCGACCTATTGGCGTCCCGGCACAACAACAAGGTCCCGGCATGCAGGGCACGTTCTCAAGATCACAGAGCTCTGGCGGCAGACGCATTCTGAATTCTGCGGCCTTCAACCTGACTGCGTAGCCATTGAGTACTGGATCCTAGCGTCTTCAGGGTTATCTCAAGAGGTCATTGCCACTATGAGACAGGCCAAGAAACCAACTTCCGCCAAGATCTACCACAGAACGTGGAAGATCTTCTTATCCTGGTGCTCTGATCAGAGTTTTACTCTCTGGCCATTCGCCTTGCCCACTTTCTGTCCTTCCTTCAATCTGGAATGGAAAAGGGGTTGTCTCTCGGTTCCCTTAAGGGACAAGTTTCGGCGCTTTCTGTGTTTGTGTTTCAAAAGCGTCTAGCCAAACTCCCTCAGGTACGCACGTTCCTGCAGGGGGTTTGCCACATAGTCCCTCCTTACAAGCGTCGGCTAGAACCCTGGGATCGGAACAGGGTGATACCGGCTCTTCAGAATCCACCCTTCGAGCCAATGAGGGATATTCTCTTTCACGCCTTTCGCAGAGGGTGGTCTTCCTAGTGGCAGTCACGTCACTCCGCAGAGTGTCTGACATAGCAGCACGGTCATGTAAAGTCCCCCTTCCTGGTGTTTCACCAGGACAAGCTGGTTCTGCGTTCGGTTCTGGAATTTCTCCCGAAGGTGGTATCCTCTGTTCATCTCAATCAGGATATCTTCTTACCTTCTTTTTGTCTCATCCGGTTCACCAACGTGAAAAGGATTTGCATGTGTTAGGTCTGGTCAGAGCACTCAGACTCTACATTTCTTGTACGGCGCCCCTGCGCCGCTCGGATGCGCTCTTGTCCTTGTCACTGACCAGCGTAAAGGGTCGCAAGCTCCCAAGTCAACTTGGCTCGGTGGATCAAGGAACCAATTCTTGAAGCCTACCGTTCTGCTGGGCTTCCGGTTCCTTCAAGGCTGAAGGCCCATTCTCCCAGAGCCGTGGGTGCGTCCTGGGCGTTGCTGCACCAGGCTACGGCTCAGCAGGTGTGTCAGGCGACTACCTGGTTGAGTCTGCACGCTTTCACGGAGCACTATCTAGTGCATACCTACGCTCGGCAGATGCCAGCTTAGGTAGGCGAGTCCTTCAGGCGGCGGTTGCCCACCTGTAGGAAGGGGTCGTTTTACGGCTCTATTACGAGGTATTCTTTTACCCACCCAGGGACTGCTTTTGGACGTCCCAATTGTCTGGGTCTCCCAATGGAGCGACAAAGAAGAAGGGAATTTTGTTTACTTACCGTAAATTCCTTTTCTTCTAGCTCCAATTGGGAGACCCAGCACCCGCCCCTGTTCCCTTCGGGCTGTTATTCTTTGTGTACACATGTTGTTCAGATTGAATTGTTCTTGGTCATGGTTTCAGTTCTCCGAACATCCTTCGGATTGAATTTACCTTAGACCAATTTATAAGTTTCCTCCTTCCTGCTTTTGCACCAAAACTGAGGAGCCCGTGATGCACGGGAGGGTGTATAGCAGAGGGGAGGGGTTTACACTTTTGAGTGTAATACTTTGTGTGGCCTCCGGAGGCAGTAGCTATACACCCAATTGTCTGGGTCTCCCAATTGGAGCTAGAAGAAAAGGAATTTACGGTAAGTAAACAAAATTCCCTTCTTTTGCACTATTTTCATGTTTCAGGATCTATGGCTCAGTGAAGGCTTATTTTTGGCGTCTCGAGATGACATTTTTAACGGTACCATTTTTGCGCAGATGCTACATTTTGATTGCCCGTTATTACATTTTACGCACAATTTGTGGCGAGCAAAAAACGTAATTTTGGTGTTTGGAATTTTTTTGCCGCTACGCCGTTTACCGATCAGATTGATTTTATATTTTGATCGGGCATTTCTGAACTCGGCGATACCAAATGTGTGTTTATTTTTTTAACCCTTTAATTTTCAATGGGGGGTGATTTGACGTTTTTGTTTTTTTTTTTAAACTTTTTCTACTTTTTTTTTATTTTTTTCTATTTTACTAGTTCCCCTAGGGGACTATAAGGATCAGCAGTCTGATCACTATTTCATTTCTGTTGATCACAGCTACACAGCTCAAATCACCAGAAATGCTCATCTTTTGTAACAGCGGCTGCTTAGCCGTTACAGGAACAGAGTCATAATAGCACAGGAGTCATCACATGACACTGTGCTTACCATGGCAACCATCGGTTCTCCCGGTGATCATGTCACGGGGCTTCCGATGGTGGCAGGTAAGTGCACATCACCCGCTGCAGGCATTTAAATCGCACTGTCACAGGTGCGGGTGGATCGCGGATCCACCTGTGACGCACACATGTTTGCTGTGCAAATCAGCTGATGTGTGCAGGAATCACCACAGCAGCCAGAGATGATTACCCCTTGATGATTTAGGACGTACCAGAACGTGCTCGGTCGTTAAGGGGTTAACTATATGACCATTTGCAAAGAAAAGATTTCTGATCATGAACGGTCTCCAATTTTCCTGACTTTTTTTTTTTTCTTCCTGTTTTGGTATGTTCACAATAGTTGACATTTGGATGAGATACTTAAAGTTGAGTTGTTCGATTACTAATTGTTTCCTTTACTGTTCTGCAGGGAATCTTTATTAAAGACTCCAACTCCCTTGCTTATTACAACATGCTGAATGGAGCCGTAATCCACTTGGCTCTGAAAGAGAGAGGCGGCCGAAAGAAATGAGATGTAATAGTAGCAACGTTTTGGTTATTTAGTGACTGTTCTCCAACACAAGTACACAGGTTGTGCTGTCATGTTGCAGTTTCTTCATGTCTCTAGTACACGAATATATACTACAGTAAATAGTTCAATGTCGGATATGAGAGAATCACTTATCATTGCCATTGCTGAGCATAACTGTGCACTTTAATGACTGTATATGCTAGGAGAACATATAATTGATGTGAAAAAAAATCCTGATAAGCATTTCTATTAATAAAGTTTGAGAAGTAACATGTTTTCATGTCTTTATAATTTTTTGAATAATAAATTGTGCCATAAACTGATGTTTTCTTGCTATAGTCTAGCTTTCGCATTGTAAACTGCATACAATACTACTTACATGTATTAGTCCTGGGGAGGCTGTATTATACTTCTGTAAAATTTCTAACCCAGATATTAAAATGAGCATTTTATTATTGGCCAAGATGGAGGATTATACAGTCATTCTGTGACAGTAAGTACACTAATATTCATTAAATCTGAATAAATCTATTTTTCTTCGGCGCTCCATTGGGAGACCCAGACGATTGGGTGTATAGCACTGCCTCCGGAGGCCACACAAAGCAATTACACTAAAAAGTGTAAGGCCCCTCCCCTTCTGGCTATACACCCCCAGTGGGATCACTGGCTCACCAGTTTTCTGCTTTGTGCGAAGGAGGTCAGACATCCACGCATAGCTCCACTGTTTAGTCAGCAGTAGCTGCTGACTCTATCGGATGGAAGAAAAGAGGGCCCATATGGGGCCCCCAGCATGCTCCCTTCTCACCCCACTTGCGGTTTCTAAGGTTGAGGTACCCATTGCGGGTACGGAGGCTGGAGCCCACATGCTGCTTTCCTTCCCCATCCCCCTGAGGGGCTCTGTGGAAGTGGGATCTTACCGGCCCCCAAACCCTGAGGCCGAGCTCCATCCACAGACCCAGAGACCCTGCTGGAGGAGCTGAGTACAGTCAGGGACAAGGCCCTGCAACGTTCAGGTACTCTGTGTCCCCGCACAGACAGGCCACGCACACTCCAGGCTTGCTGGGTGTGCTAGTGCGCCGGGGGCACTAGCGCTGCGCGCTCGGGTTAGAGTCACTGCAGCTTAGCTGAGTGATTTTATGTCTTGGGAACTACCGCGCCGGCCGCTCCGGGAGCGGCGGCGCCGCTGCGACTTGTAGTGCGCCGGGGACTCGCGCTGCCCGCGCTTTTACGGCGGCAGCGCTCATAAATCTAGTCCCCGGCTTTTGCGGCCTAGCTCTGCTTCGTTCCCGCCCCCACCCTGTCAATCAGGGAAAGGGAGAGACGCTGTTCTATAGCCAGCGCCGAGGGCTGGAGTCTTATTTACATACTCCAGCCCTCTCACTGGGCACAGTGGGGACGCAAGTTTCCCGCTCTTGGTCTCAACACGCCCAGGGCCCGCCCCTCTCCACAGGACGCCGGCAGCCATTCCTGCATGCAGTCTGGCTGGAGAACGGACACAGGCTCTGGGGGACTCAGACAAGGGACTCTGGCGACCACACACCCGCGTTTATGCGGGCGGTAAGCTGCACATTCGTGCTGGCCCCACTAGTGCCACAGTGTTTTTTGGTGCATTTTTTCCCTGTACCATATATATTTATATTGCACTGTACATTCGCTTCTTGGCTTATACCCTACATTGCTCTGAGGAGACAACAACATGTCATCCGCAAAACGCAAGGGTGCCAAGGCACAGGCGGTATGCACTGCTTGTGCCGCATGTGGGGCTAATCTACCGGCAGGTTCCAATGACCCCCATTGTGTGCAATGTTCAATCCCTGTGCCACTTCGGCAGCCAGAGTCTATGGTAGTAGTGGCCCAGGCAGAGACGCCTGTGAACCCTGCCCCGGTGACGGGGACAGAATTTGCAGTTTTTGCTGATAAGATGTCTGTGACTATGACAAAAATCCTGGAAACCTTGCAGTCCAGGCCAGTTTCTCAGACCATGGACACTGCTGTGTCTATGCTCCCCGGTCCCCCTCAGTTGGAACTAATCCGTACTTCAAGGGGGTCCCAGGCATCACAGGCTGAAGACTCTGACTCGGATGACAGTCCCAGGCAGCCTAAGCGGGCTCGCTGGGAAAGACCCTCGCCGTCATCACACTGGTCAGGGTCTCAGCGAGACGAGGCTCTGTATGAGGAGACAGAGATGGGTGATCAGGAATCTAATCCTGACACCGCTCTCAATCTAGATACCCCTGATGGTGACGCTATGGTAAATGACCTTATAGCGGCCATCAATAGACTGTTGGATATTTCTCCCCCAGCCCCTTCAGCAGAGGAGGCAGCTGCACAGCAGGAGAAGTTCCATTTCCGGTATCCTAAGCTTAAATTGAGTACTTTTCTGGACCACTCTGACTTCAGAGAATCAGTCCAGAAACATCATGCTTATCCAGATAAGCGTTTCTCCAAACGTCTTAAGGATACACGTTATCCCTTTCCCCCTGACGTGGTCAAACGCTGGACCCAGTGTCCAAAGGTGGACCCCCCAATCTCCAGGCTTGCGGCTAGATCCATAGTTGCAGTGGAAGATGGGGCTTCACTTAAAGATGCCAATGACAGACAGATGGACCTTTGGTTAAAGTCTGTCTATGAAGCTATCGGCGCGTCGTTTGCTCCAGCATTCGCGGCCGTGTGGGCACTCCAAGCTATTTCAGCTGGTCTGGCACAGGTGGACTCTATCATACGTCCAGCAGTGCCGCGAGTAGCGTCCCTAACCTCGCAAATGTCTGCGTTTGCGACTTACGCTATCAACGCTGTCCTGGACTCTACGAGCCGTACCTCAATGGCGTCTGCCAACTCTGTGGTTCTGCGCAGAGCCTTGTGGTTAAAGGAATGGAAAGCAGATTCTGCTTCCAAGAAATGTTTAACCAGCTTGCCACTGTCTGGAGACAGACTGTTTGGGGAGCAATTGGCTGAGATCATTAAACAGTCCAAAGGTAAGGACTCCTCCTTACCCCAGCCCAGATCGAGCAAACCTCAACAGAGGAAGTGGCAGTCGAGGTTTCGGTCCTTTCGAGGCTCCAGCAAGACCCAATTCTCCTCGTCCAAAGGGACTCAGAAGGAGCAAAGGAGCTCAGATTCCTGGCGGGCTCATTCACGCCCCAAGAAAGCAACCGGAGGAACCGCTTCCAAGGCGGCTGCCTCATGACTTTCGGCCTCATCCCTCCGCATCCTCGGTCGGTGGCAGGCTCTCCCGCTTTTGCGACATTTGGCTGCCACAGGTCAAAGACCGGTGGGTAGCAGACATTTTGTCTCACGGGTACAGGATAGAATTCAGTTCTCATCCTCCGCCTCGGTTCTTCAGAACCTCCCCACATCCCGACCGAGCAAATGCCCTTCTGCAGGCGGTGTGCTCACTAAGAGCAGAAGGAGTGGTGATCCCTGTTCCTCTGCAGGAACAAGGACAAGGTTTTTACTCCAATCTCTTCGTGGTTCCAAAAAAGGACGGCTCGTTCCGTCCTGTTCTGGACCTAAAGCTGCTCAACAAGCATGTGAACGCCAGGCGGTTCCGGATGGAATCCCTCCGCTCCGTCATTGCCTCAATGTCTCAAGGAGATTTCCTTGCATCAATAGACATCAAAGATGCTTATCTCCACGTGCCGATTGCTACAGAGCACCAACGTTTTTTACGTTTCGTGATAGGAGACGACCATCTCCAGTTCGTAGCTCTGCCATTTGGTCTGGCGACAGCCCCACGGGTTTTCACCAAGGTCATGGCGGCAGTGGTAGCAGTCTTGCATTCTCAGGGACATTCGGTGATTCCTTACTTAGACGATTACTTGTCAAAGCACCCTCTCAAGAGGCATGCCAACACAGCCTGACTGTTGCGCTGGAGACTCTCCAGACTTTCGGGTGGATCATCAACTTTTCAAAGTCAAACCTGGCACCGACTCAATCACTAACGTATCTTGGCATGGAGTTTCATACTCTCTCAGCGATAGTGAAGCTTCCGCTGGACAAGCAGCGGTCACTACAGACAGGGGTGCAGTCTCTCCTTCAGGGTCAGTTGCACCCCTTAAGGCGCCTCATGCACTTCCTAGGGAAGATGGTGGCAGCAATGGAGGCAGTCCCGTTCGCGCAGTTTCATCTGCGCCCACTTCAATGGGACATTCTCCGCCAATGGGACGGGAAGACAACTTCCCTAGACAGGACAGTCTCCCTTTCTCAGATGACCAAGGACTCTCTGCAATGGTGGCTTCTTCCCACCTCATTATCACAGGGAAGATCATTCCTGCCCCCATCCTGGGCAGTGGTCACGACAGACGCGAGTCTGTCAGGGTGGGGAGCAGTTTTTCTCCACCACAGGGCTCAAGGGACGTGGACTCAGCAGGAGTCCACCCTTCAGATCAATGTTCTGGAGATCAGGGCAGTGTATCTTGCCCTATTAGCCTTCCAGCAGTGGCTGGAAGGAAAGCAGATCCGAATTCAGTCGGACAACTCCACAGCGGTGGCATACATCAACCACCAAGGAGGGACACGCAGTCGGCAAGCCTTCCGGGAAGTCAGGCGGATTCTGATGTGGGTAGAGGAAAGAGCATCCACCATATCAGCAGTTCACATCCCGGGCGTAGAAAACTGGGAAGCAGACTTCCTCAGTCGCCAGGGCATGGACGCAGGGGAATGGTCCCTTCACCCGGACGTGTTTCAGGAAATCTGCCGCCGCTGGGGGGTGCCGGACGTCGACCTAATGGCGTCTCGGCACAACAACAAGGTCCCGACCTTCATAGTGCGGTCTCGCGATCAAAGAGCTCTGGCGGCAGACGCCTTAGTGCAAGATTGGTCGCAGTTCCGGCTCCCTTATGTGTTTCCACCTCTGGCACTCTTGCCCAGAGTGTTACGCAAGATCAGATCCGATTGCGGCCGCGTCATACTCGTCGCCCCAGACTGGCCGAGGAGGTCGTGGTACCCGGATCTGTGGCATCTCACGGTCGGCCAACCGTGGGCACTACCAGACCGTCCAGACTTACTGTCCCAAGGGCCGTTTTTCCATCGGAATTCTGCGGCCCTGAACCTGACTGTGTGGCCATTGAGTCCTGGATCCTAGTGTCTTCAGGATTATCCCAAGGGGTCGTGGCCACCATGAGACAGGCTAGGAAGTCCACTTCTGCTAAGATCTACCACAGAACGTGGAAGATTTTCTTATCCTGGTGCTCTGCACAAGGAGTATCTCCCTGGCCATTCGCGTTACCTGTCTTTCTTTCCTTCCTGCAATCTGGGTTGGAAAAGGGCTTGTCGCTCGGCTCCCTTAAAGGGCAAGTCTCGGCACTATCCGTGTTTTTTCAGAAGCGTCTAGCACGACTTTCTCAGGTGCGCACGTTCCTGCAGGGGGTTTGTCATATCGTACCTCCGTACAGGCGGCCGTTAGATCCGTGTGATCTAAACAAGGTCCTTGTTGCTCTCCAGAAGCCGCCCTTCGAGCCTCTGAGGGATGTGTCACTTTCTCGACTCTCACAGAAAGTGGCCTTTCTGGTAGCGGTCACGTCTCTTCGGAGAGTGTCCGAACTAGCGGCGCTGTCATCCAAGGCTCCTTTCCTGGTGTTCCACCAGGACAAGGTAGTGCTGCGCCCCATTCAGGAGTTTCTCCCTAAGGTGGTATCCTCTTTTCATCTTAATCAGGATATCTCCTTGCCTTCCTTTTATCCGCATGCAGTTCATCGGTATGAAAAGGATTTACATTTGTTGGATCTGGTGAGAGCACTCAGAATCTACATTTCCCGTACGGCGCCCCTGCACCGCTCGGATGCACTCTTTGTTCTTGTCGCTGGTAAGCGCAAAGGGTCGCAGGCTTCCAAAGCCACCCTGGCTCGATGGATCAAAGAACCAATTCTTTAAGCCTACCGTTCTGCTGGGCTTCCGGTTCCATCAGGGCTGAAGGCCCATTCTACCAGAGCCGTGGGTGCGTCCTGGGCATTACGACACCAGGCTACGGCTCAACAGGTGTGCCAGGCAGCTACCTGGTCGAGTCTGCACACTTTCACCAAACATTATCAGGTGCATACCTATGCTTCGGCGGACGCCAGCCTAGGTAGAAGAGTCCTGCAGGCGGCAGTTGCCTCCCCGTAGGGGAGGGCTGTCTTTGCAGCTCTAACATGAGGTATTTCTTTACCCACCCAGGGACAGCTTTTGGACGTCCCAATCGTCTGGGTCTCCCAATGGAGCGCCGAAGAAGAAGGGAATTTTGTTACTTACCGTAAATTCCTTTTCTTCTAGCTCCAATTGGGAGACCCAGCACCCGCCCTGTTGTCCTTCGGGATTTTTGGTTGTTTTTCGGGTACACATGTTGTTCATGTTGAATGGTTTTCAGTTCTCCGACGTTACTTCGGAGTGAATTTGTTTAAACCAGTTATTGGCTTTCCTCCTTCTTGCTTTTGCACTAAAACTGGTGAGCCAGTGATCCCACTGGGGGTGTATAGCCAGAAGGGGAGGGGCCTTACACTTTTTAGTGTAATTGCTTTGTGTGGCCTCCGGAGGCAGTGCTATACACCCAATCGTCTGGGTCTCCCAATAGGAGCTAGAAGAAAAGGAATTTACGGTAAGTAACAAAATTCCCTTCTTCCTAATGTATAAAGTTTACATT
Organism: Anomaloglossus baeobatrachus; assembly: GCF_048569485.1. Lineage (NCBI taxonomy): Eukaryota > Metazoa > Chordata > Amphibia > Anura > Aromobatidae > Anomaloglossus > Anomaloglossus baeobatrachus. The sequence continues at coordinate 655,762,300 of NC_134353.1, forward strand.
GTGCAATTTAGTGACAGTTCTGATTTAAAATCTATATAAAATTTAATCAATTTTATATTTTTCCTCAGCTTTTACTGATATGGATCCATATGTCATAGCTGGAATATGCAGTTTTTCTGCAGCCTAAGCCATATCTGCAGCTCGTAGCAATGATATCCCAGTATACCACTCTGCCAACTGGACACCAACCAGCATTTTGTTACATTTTCACTGGAGAATAAAACAATCTATAGTTAAATTGCTTTTCGCCTTTTGAGAAGTAATCGCCCTTCTTATTTTTGGTTGTGTATCATCAACTTTTTATAGAAACCTCTGCAATGTCATTTTATAGGGGTCGTCCACTACTAGGATACCCCCTTCTGATTCCATGTGTCACCCAGGTAAAATAATAAAGCCTATACTGCCCTCCTGCGCTATTCCAGAGGTGTCTGGGATCACATGGGATTGTGACATCACCTGAACCCCACATCCAATCAGCGCTGGCTTCTGTCTACCCATTTTCAGACCAAATGATCAACAGGAAATAAGTGCAGCATCATGTGGTAGATGCCAGCTATATTACACAGCCACCATCTTTATCAGCCAGAACAGAGCTCTCTCCACATGTGGTAGATGCTAGCTATATTACTACCACCATCATCATAAGCCAGAGCTGCGCTCTCTGCACATGTGGTAGATGCCAGCTATATTACTACCACCATCATCATAAGCCAGAGCTGTGCTCTCTCCACATGTGGTAGATGCCAGCTATATTACACAGCCACCATCTTCAGCAGCCGGAGCTGAGCTCTTTCCACATGTGGTAGATGCCAACTGTATTACACAGCCACCATCTTCAGCAGCCGGAGCTGAGCTCTCTCCACATGTGGTAGATGCCAGCTATATTACTACCACCATCATCATAAGCCAGAGCTGCGCTCTCTCCACATGTGGTAGATGCCAGCTATATTACTACCACCATCATCATAAGCCAGAGCTGCGCTCTCTCGACATGTGGTAGATGCCGGCTGTATTACACAGTTACCATCTTCAGCAGCCGGAGCTGAGCTCTTTCCACATGTGGTAGATGCCGGCTATATTACACAGCCACCATCTTCAGCAGCCAGAGCTGAGCTTTCTCCACATGTGGTAATGCCAGCTATATTACACAGCCACCATCTTCAGCAGCCGGAGCTGAGCTCTTTCCACATGTGGTAGATGCCAGCTGTATTACGCAGCCACCATCTTCAGCAGCCAGAGCTGAGCTCTTTCCACATGTGGTAGATGCCAGCTGTATTACACAGCCACCATCTTCAGCAGTCGGAGCTGAGCTTTCTCCACATGTGGTAGATGCCAGCTATATTACACAGCCACCATCTTCAGCAGCCGGAGCTGAGCTCTCTCCACATGTGGTAGATGCCAGCTATATTACACAGCTACCATCTTCAGCAGCCGGAGCTGAGCTCTTTCCACATGTGGTAGATGCCAACTGTATTACACAGCCACCATCTTCAGCAGCCGGAGCTGAGCTCTCTCCACATGTGCTACATGCTAGCTATATTACTACCACCATCATCATAAGCCAGAGCTGCGCTCTCTCCACATGTGGTAGATGCCAGCTATATTACTACCACCATCATCATAAGCCAGAGCTGCGCTCTCTCCACATGTGGTAGATGCCGGCTGTATTACACAGTTACCATCTTCAGCAGCCGGAGCTGAGCTCTTTCCACATGTGGTAGATGCCGGCTATATTACACAGCCACCATCTTCAGCAGCCAGAGCTGAGCTCTTTCCACATGTGGTAGATGCCAGCTATATTACACAGCCACCATCTTCAGCAGCCGGAGCTGAGCTCTCTCCACATGTGGTAGATGCCAGCTGTATTACACAGCTACCATCTTCAGCAGCCGGAGCTGAGCTCTCTCCACATGTGGTAGATGCCAGCTATATTACACAGCCACCATCTTCAGCAGCCGGAGCTGAGCTCTCTCCACATGTGGTAGATGCCAGCTATATTACACAGCCACCATCTTCAGCAGCCGGAGCTGCGCTCTCCCCACATGTGGTAGATGCCAGCTGTATTACACAGCCACCATCTTCAGCAGTCGGAGCTGAGCTTTCTCCACATGTGGTAGATGCCAGCTATATTACACAGCCACCATCTTCAGCAGCCGGAGCTGAGCTCTCTCCACATGTGGTAGATGCCAGCTATATTACACAGCCACCATCTTCAGCAGCCGGAGCTGCGCTCTCCCCACATGTGGTAGATGCCAGCTATATTACACAGCCACCATCTTCAGCAGCCAGAGCTGCGCTCTCTCCACATGTGGTAGATGCCAGCTATATTACACAGCCACCATCTTCAGAAGCCGGAGCTGAGCTCTCTCCACATGTGGTAGATGCCAGCTATATTACACAGCCAACATCTTCAGCAGCCAGAGCTGAGCTCTTTCCACATGTGGTAGATGCCAGCTGTATTACACAGCCACCATCTTCAGCAGTCGGAGCTGAGCTTTCTCCACATGTGGTAGATGCCAGCTATATTACACAGCCACCATCTTCAGCAGCCGGAGCTGAGCTCTCTCCACATGTGGTAGATGCCAGCTATATTACACAGCTACCATCTTCAGCAGCCGGAGCTGAGCTCTTTCCACATGTGGTAGATGCCAACTGTATTACACAGCCACCATCTTCAGCAGCCGGAGCTGAGCTCTCTCCACATGTGGTACATGCTAGCTATATTACTACCACCATCATCATAAGCCAGAGCTGCGCTCTCTCCACATGTGGTAGATGCCAGCTATATTACTACCACCATCATCATAAGCCAGAGCTGCGCTCTCTCCACATGTGGTAGATGCCGGCTATATTACACAGCCACCATCTTCAGCAGCCAGAGCTGAGCTTTCTCCACATGTGGTAATGCCAGCTATATTACACAGCCACCATCTTCAGCAGCCAGAGCTGAGCTCTTTCCACATGTGGTAGATGCCAGCTATATTACACAGCCACCATCTTCAGCAGCCGGAGCTGAGCTCTCTCCACATGTGGTAGATGCCAGCTGTATTACACAGCTACCATCTTCAGCAGCCGGAGCTGAGCTCTCTCCACATGTGGTAGATGCCAGCTGTATTACACAGCTACCATCTTCAGCAGCCGGAGCTGAGCTCTCTCCACATGTGGTAGATGCCAGCTATATTACACAGCCACCATCTTCAGCAGCCGGAGCTGAGCTCTCTCCACATGTGGTAGATGCCAGCTATATTACACAGCCACCATCTTCAGCAGCCGGAGCTGCGCTCTCCCCACATGTGGTAGATGCCAGCTGTATTACACAGCCACCATCTTCAGCAGTCGGAGCTGAGCTCTCTCCACATGTGGTAGATGCCAGCTATATTACACAGCCACCATCTTCAGCAGCCGGAGCTGCGCTCTCCCCATATGTGGTAGATGCCAGCTATATTACACAGCCACCATCTTCAGCAGCCGGAGCTGAGCTTTCTCCACATGTGGTAATGCCAGCTATATTACACAGCCACCATCTTCAGCAGCCGGAGCTGAGCTCTCTCCACATGTGGTAGATGCCAGCTGTATTACGCAGCCACCATCTTCAGCAGCCAGAGCTGAGCTCTTTCCACATGTGGTAGATGCCAGCTGTATTACACAGCCACCATCTTCAGCAGTCGGAGCTGAGCTTTCTCCACATGTGGTAGATGCCAGCTATATTACACAGCCACCATCTTCAGCAGCCGGAGCTGAGCTCTCTCCACATGTGGTAGATGCCAGCTATATTACACAGCCACCATCTTCAGCAGCCGGAGCTGCACTCTCCCCACATGTGGTAGATGCCAGCTATATTACACAGCCACCATCTTCAGCAGCCAGAGCTGCGCTCTCTCCACATGTGGTAGATGCCAGCTATATTACACAGCCACCATCTTCAGAAGCCGGAGCTGAGCTCTCTCCACATGTGGTAGATGCCAGCTATATTACACAGCCAACATCTTCAGCAGCCAGAGCTGCGCTCTCTCCACATGTGGTAGATGCCAGCTATATTACACAGCCACCATCTTCAGCAGCCGGAGCTGAGCTTTCTCCACATGTGGTAGATGCCAGCTATATTACACAGCCACCATCTTCAGCAGCCGGAGCTGAGCTTTCTCCACATGTGGTAATGCCAGCTATATTACACAGCCACTATCTTCAGCAGCCGGAGCTGAGCTCTTTCCACATGTGGTAGATGCCAGCTGTATTACACAGCCACCATCTTCAGCAGCCAGAGCTGAGCTCTTTCCACATGTGGTAGATGCCAGCTGTATTACACAGCCACCATCTTCAGCAGCCGGAGCTGAGCTCTCTCCACATGTGGTAGATGCCAGCTGTATTACACAGCCACCATCTTCAGCAGCCGGAGCTGAGCTCTCTCCACATGTGGTAATGCCAGCTATATTACACAGCCACCATCTTCAGCAGCCGGAGCTGCGCTCTCCCCACATGTGGTAGATGCCAGCTATATTACACAGCCACCATCTTCAGCAGCCAGAGCTGCGCTCTCTTCACATGTGGTAGATGCCAGCTATATTACACAGCCACCATCTTCAGAAGCCGGAGCTGAGCTCTCTCCACATGTGGTAATGCCAGCTATATTACACAGCCACTATCTTCAGCAGCCGGAGCTGAGCTCTTTCCACATGTGGTAATGCCAGCTATATTACACAGCCACCATCTTCAGCAGCCGGAGCTGAGCTCTCTCCACATGTGGTAGATGCCAGCTATATTACACAGCCACCATCTTCAGCAGCCGGAGCTGCGCTCTCCCCACATGTGGTAGATGCCAGCTGTATTACACAGCCACCATCTTCAGCAGTCGGAGCTGAGCTCTCTCCACATGTGGTAGATGCCAGCTATATTAAACAGCCACCATCTTCAGCAGCCGGAGCTGCGCTCTCCCCACATGTGGTAGATGCCAGCTATATTACACAGCCACCATCTTCAGCAGCCAGAGCTGCGCTCTCTCCACATGTGGTAGATGCCAGCTATATTACACAGCCACCATCTTCAGAAGCCGGAGCTGAGCTCTCTCCACATGTGGTAGATGCCAGCTATATTACACAGCCAACATCTTCAGCAGCCAGAGCTGAGCTCTTTCCACATGTGGTAGATGCCAGCTGTATTACACAGCCACCATCTTCAGCAGTCGGAGATGAGCTTTCTCCACATGTGGTAGATGCCAGCTATATTACACAGCCACCATCTTCAGCAGCCGGAGCTGAGCTCTCTCCACATGTGGTAGATGCCAGCTATATTACACAGCTACCATCTTCAGCAGCCGGAGCTGAGCTCTTTCCACATGTGGTAGATGCCAACTGTATTACACAGCCACCATCTTCAGCAGCCGGAGCTGAGCTCTCTCCACATGTGGTACATGCTAGCTATATTACTACCACCATCATCATAAGCCAGAGCTGCGCTCTCTCCACATGTGGTAGATGCCAGCTATATTACTACCACCATCATCATAAGCCAGAGCTGCGCTCTCTCCACATGTGGTAGATGCCGGCTATATTACACAGCCACCATCTTCAGCAGCCAGAGCTGAGCTTTCTCCACATGTGGTAATGCCAGCTATATTACACAGCCACCATCTTCAGCAGCCAGAGCTGAGCTCTTTCCACATGTGGTAGATGCCAGCTATATTACACAGCCACCATCTTCAGCAGCCGGAGCTGAGCTCTCTCCACATGTGGTAGATGCCAGCTGTATTACACAGCTACCATCTTCAGCAGCCGGAGCTGAGCTCTCTCCACATGTGGTAGATGCCAGCTGTATTACACAGCCACCATCTTCAGCAGCCGGAGCTGAGCTCTCTCCACATGTGGTAGATGCCAGCTATATTACACAGCCACCATCTTCAGCAGCCGGAGCTGCGCTCTCCCCACATGTGGTAGATGCCAGCTGTATTACACAGCCACCATCTTCAGCAGTCGGAGCTGAGCTCTCTCCACATGTGGTAGATGCCAGCTATATTACACAGCCACCATCTTCAGCAGCCGGAGCTGCGCTCTCCCCATATGTGGTAGATGCCAGCTATATTACACAGCCACCATCTTCAGCAGCCGGAGCTGAGCTTTCTCCACATGTGGTAATGCCAGCTATATTACACAGCCACCATCTTCAGCAGCCGGAGCTGAGCTCTCTCCACATGTGGTAGATGCCAGCTGTATTACGCAGCCACCATCTTCAGCAGCCAGAGCTGAGCTCTTTCCACATGTGGTAGATGCCAGCTGTATTACACAGCCACCATCTTCAGCAGTCGGAGCTGAGCTTTCTCCACATGTGGTAGATGCCAGCTATATTACACAGCCACCATCTTCAGCAGCCGGAGCTGAGCTCTCTCCACATGTGGTAGATGCCAGCTATATTACACAGCCACCATCTTCAGCAGCCGGAGCTGCGCTCTCCCCACATGTGGTAGATGCCAGCTATATTACACAGCCACCATCTTCAGCAGCCAGAGCTGCGCTCTCTCCACATGTGGTAGATGCCAGCTATATTACACAGCCACCATCTTCAGAAGCCGGAGCTGAGCTCTCTCCACATGTGGTAGATGCCAGCTATATTACACAGCCAACATCTTCAGCAGCCAGAGCTGCGCTCTCTCCACATGTGGTAGATGCCAGCTATATTACACAGCCACCATCTTCAGCAGCCGGAGCTGAGCTTTCTCCACATGTGGTAGATGCCAGCTATATTACACAGCCACCATCTTCAGCAGCCGGAGCTGAGCTTTCTCCACATGTGGTAATGCCAGCTATATTACACAGCCACTATCTTCAGCAGCCGGAGCTGAGCTCTTTCCACATGTGGTAGATGCCAGCTGTATTACACAGCCACCATCTTCAGCAGCCAGAGCTGAGCTCTTTCCACATGTGGTAGATGCCAGCTGTATTACACAGCCACCATCTTCAGCAGCCGGAGCTGAGCTCTCTCCACATGTGGTAGATGCCAGCTATATTACACAGCCACCATCTTCAGCAGCCGGAGCTGCGCTCTCCCCACATGTGGTAGATGCCAGCTATATTACACAGCCACCATCTTCAGCAGCCAGAGCTGCGCTCTCTTCACATGTGGTAGATGCCAGCTATATTACACAGCCACCATCTTCAGAAGCCGGAGCTGAGCTCTCTCCACATGTGGTAATGCCAGCTATATTACACAGCCACTATCTTCAGCAGCCGGAGCTGAGCTCTTTCCACATGTGGTAATGCCAGCTATATTACACAGCCACCATCTTCAGCAGCCGGAGCTGAGCTCTCTCCACATGTGGTAGATGCCAGCTATATTACACAGCCACCATCTTCAGCAGCCGGAGCTGCGCTCTCCCCACATGTGGTAGATGCCAGCTGTATTACACAGCCACCATCTTCAGCAGTCGGAGCTGAGCTCTCTCCACATGTGGTAGATGCCAGCTATATTAAACAGCCACCATCTTCAGCAGCCGGAGCTGCGCTCTCCCCATATGTGGTAGATGCCAGCTATATTACACAGCCACCATCTTCAGCAGCCGGAGCTGAGCTTTCTCCACATGTGGTAGATGCCAGCTATATTACACAGCCACCATCTTCAGCAGCCAGAGCTGAGCTTTCTCCACATGTGGTAATGCCAGCTATATTACACAGCCACTATCTTCAGCAGCCGGAGCTGAGCTCTTTCCACATGTGGTAGATGCCAGCTATATTACACAGCCACCATCTTCAGCAGCCAGAGCTGAGCTCTTTCCACATGTGGTAGATGCCAGCTGTATTACACAGCCACCATCTTCAGCAGTCGGAGCTGAGCTTTCTCCACATGTGGTAGATGCCAGCTATATTACACAGCCACCATCTTCAGCAGCCAGAGCTGAGCTTTCTCCACATGTGGTAGATGCCAGCTATATTACACAGCCACCATCTTCAGCAGCCGGAGCTGAGCTCTCTCCACATGTGGTAGATGCCAGCTATATTACACAGCCACCATCTTCAGCAGCCGGAGCTGCGCTCTCCCCACATGTGGTAGATGCCAGCTATATTACACAGCCACCATCTTCAGCAGCCAGAGCTGCGCTCTCTCCACATGTGGTAGATGCCAGCTATATTACACAGCCACCATCTTCAGAAGCCGGAGCTGAGCTCTCTCCACATGTGGTAGATGCCAGCTATATTACACAGCCACCATCTTCAGCAGCCAGAGCTGAGCTCTTTCCACATGTGGTAGATGCCAGCTATATTACACAGCCACCATCTTCAGCAGCCGGAGCTGCGCTCTCCCCACATGTGGTAGATGCCAGCTATATTACACAGCCACCATCTTCAGCAGCCGGAGCTGAGCTCTCTCCACATGTGGTAATGCCAGCTATATTACACAGCCACCATCTTCAGCAGCCGGAGCTGCGCTCTCCCCACATGTGGTAGATGCCAGCTATATTACACAGCCACCATCTTCAGCAGCCAGAGCTGCGCTCTTTCCACATGTGGTAATGCCAGCTATATTACACAGCCACCATCTTCAGAAGCCGGAGCTGAGCTCTCTCCACATGTGGTAGATGCCAGCTATATTACACAGCCACCATCTTCAGCAGCCGGAGCTGAGCTCTTTCCACATGTGGTAATGCCAGCTATATTACACAGCCACCATCTTCAGCAGCCGGAGCTGAGCTCTCTCCACATGTGGTAATGCCAGCTATATTACACAGCCACCATCTTCAGCAGCCAGCTCCAATTGCTACTGTGAACTATTTTAATGTCGATTTGAACCTTGGTGTTTCCACGCGCAGTTGCAAGTGCTCATACCAGCTTCCATTTGCCCTCATTAATGTGATTGCAGGTGTCACGCTCCCCGGGTCCTCACCCCCGTTCCCCGGCTCACCTGCCACGCTCTCCGCTCCCCAGTCACCGGATTCCGTCCGTCCCAGGGCTCCGGGCCCCCGATCCCGGCGCCCGACAGCTTCCCTGGACCTGGCCGGCTCCCCTGCGTCCTCCTCGCAGCCTCCTTCCCTGGCTTCTGGCACCCGGGCGGCGCGCATGCGCATTAGGGCGCGCGCGCGGTCACTGACCCTTTCTTAAAGGGCCAGCGTCCATTAACAGGAAATGAGGTTGCACAGGTACAGGGTATATAGGGGGTCATTGTCCAAGGGGGCGGGGCCTGATCTTCGTGTTCCCTGAGCTAGGAGTCAGGTCTCTTGGTGTTTATGTGCCTGTACTCACCTATCTGTCTTTGTAGAGCCGTACCTGCCTCGCCATCCAGTCTGCCGTGTCCTGATCCCCGCACGCTGTCCGTCTGCCATCTGACAGTCCGTACCATCCCGGATCCCTGCGGTGACCCGTCATCTTGCTCCAGAGGTTCCGGACCCCGCCTGATATCACCTCGGCCTCCGAACCTGAGCTACGTCACCAAGACCACCTTCTGTGACTCCGTGGTCCCTGGGACTCCTCCGCTGCCTTCTCTTGCACGGACTGTTCTACTGCCCATCAGTGCTTCAGCTGCCGGACTCCCTACCACCATCTCAGAGAGTTCGGTCCAGTGGATCCACCTCCTGGGTCTGCCCGACCGCCCGGCCGTGACAGTAAGATCAGGCCATGGATCCCGCTGCAGCACTAATGGCTCTGCAAGAGGAACTCCAACGCCAGCGTGAAGTCCAGACCCGCATGCTGCAATTCATGACCTCCGTGGACACCCGCCTGTACACATTACAAGCATCAATGACGCCTGCGGCACCCAGGTCCCCCGCCAGGCAAGCCATGGCCCCCGCACCAGTGGCAACCTCGTCAGATGCTTCCCGACTCCGTTTGGCGTCACCTCCTCGTTATGCTGGAGATCCCAAGACCTGCAGGGGCTTCATAAATCAATGTTCCCTTCATTTCACGCAGCTGCCACATCTGTTCGCCTCCGACCAAGCCAAGGTCGCCTTTATAATGTCCCACCTAGAGGGCGAGGCGCTGGCGTGGATGAACCCCTTGTGGGAGAAGGAGGACCCCATGACCAAGGATCTTCAACAGTTCCTGCAGGCATTCCGCAGCACCTTTGACGAGCCGGGACGCGCTTCTGCCTCTGCTTCATCACTCCTCCGCCTACGTCAAGGAACACTGACGGTGGGCCAATACGCCATCCGTTTTCGCACTTTGGCTTCAGAACTCGGGTGGAATAATGAGGCCCTAACAGCCGCCTTCTGGGAGGGACTCTCGAGTCGCATCAAGGATGAGTTGGCGGGTCGGGACGTGCCCTCCACCCTAGATGCCCTGATTGCCCTAGCAACTCGTGTGGACATACGTTTTCAGGAGCGCTCCAAAGAGCTATCTCGTGAGAGACGCCCGTTACGGCATTCATCTCCTCCTCAGAAGCCCTCCGTACCTCAGTCATCAACAGCTGGGAGTCCCGTCCACGAGCCCATGCAGATTGACCGAGTGCGTCAGTCTGCACAACGTAGAGCAGAGCGGCTTGCCCAGGGTCTCTGCTTTTACTGCGGTGAGGGCACACACCTCCTCCGTTCCTGTCCGGAAAGGCCGGGAAACTCCAAAGCCTAGGGTTGGTAGGAGAGGCCACCCTAGGTGCTGGGACTCTCTCCGATCCGGTCACATGGACCGTGCAAGTGACAACGGGAGAGACGCGGTTCACGGCTGAGGCCTATCTTGATTCCGGGGCAGCAGGCAATTTCATCCAGCAAGCCACCGTGGACAAATACCAGGTGCCTGTTATCCCACTCAACAAGCCCCTGGTGATTGCCTCTGTGGATGGGAGACCCCTTTCTGACACCATCTCCTGGACCACCAGGCCGGTTGAACTGCGCATCGGTGCTCTTCACACCGAGAACATCGCCTTCTACGTCCTACCGCACATGTCCCATCAGATCCTGCTGGGCCTTCCATGGTTACGGACTCACGAACCATCAGTCAGCTGGGGTACTGGCGAAATCACCCGCTGGGGTGCTTCGTGTCATGAGAGATGCCTAAAATCCACACAACCCATCCGACGACCTCCGGTTCCTGAGAACCTACCGGGGCTGCCCTCGGCTTATTGGTCCTTTGCTGATGTCTTTGATAAAAAAGAATCCGAGGTACTGCCGCCACATCGCCCCTACGATTGTGCCATCGACCTGCTCCCTGGAACAACGCCACCACGAGGACGGATATATCCTTTATCTCCAGCCGAAACAAGGGCTATGTCGACTTACATCTCAGAGAGCCTGGCTAGGGGATTCATTCGGAGATCCTCCTCTCCTGCTGGAGCAGGTTTCTTCTTTGTCAAGAAAAAAGAGGGCGATTTACGTCCCTGCATCGACTACCGGGGTCTGAATCAGATCACTGTTAAGAACAAGTACCCTCTGCCGCTCATCCCCGAATTGTTTGACCGGCTTAGAGGAGCTCGTCTGTTCACCAAGCTGGATCTTCGGGGTGCTTACAATCTGGTGCGCATCCGCTCTGGTGACGAATGGAAGACCGCGTTTAATACGCGTGATGGACATTATGAGTACTGCGTGATGCCCTTCGGCCTGTGTAACGCCCCTGCCGTCTTCCAAGAACTGGTGAACGACGTGTTCCGAGACCTCCTCTACACCTGTGTGGTAGTATATCTAGATGACATCCTTGTCTTCTCTCCGGACCTCCCAACCCACAGAGAGCACGTACAGCTGGTTCTACGACGACTAAGAGAGAACCGTCTGTACGCAAAGTATGAGAAGTGTGTCTTTGAGCAGTCTTCTCTCCCCTTTCTGGGGTACATCATCTCTGAGACTGGACTGCAGATGGATCCCAAGAAGGTCTCCGCCATTCTCAACTGGCCTCCCCCTTCTGGACTGAAGGCAATCCAACGCTTCCTGGGATTCGCCAACTACTACCGCCAATTCGTCCCTCACTTCTCTGCTCTGACTGCTCCACTTTCCGCTTTGACTAAGAAAGAGGCAAATCCAAAGGACTGGTCGCCTGCGGCCGACGCCGCGTTTGGCTCTTTGAAGCGGGCTTTTGCTTCCTCGCCTGTACTTCACCGTCCGGAGTTGAACCGCCAGTTCACCTTGGAGGTGGATGCCTCCTCCTCAGGAGCCGGAGCAGTGCTCATGCAGAAGTCCTCCTCCGGGAAGATGGTGACTTGCGGATTCTTCTCCAAGGGCTTCTCAGCGCCTGAACGCAACTATACCATCGGGGACCGAGAGCTCTTGGCAGTCAAACTGGCACTGGAGGAATGGCGCTACCTCCTGGAAGGTGCAGTGTATCCCGTGATCATCTACACGGACCACAAGAACCTAGAATACCTGCGGTCCGCTCAGCGACTGAACCCACGGCAAGCCAGGTGGTCCTTATTCTTTGCCAGGTTCGACTTTCAGCTTCACTTCCGACCCGCGGACAAGAATGTACGCGCTGATGCCTTGTCCAGGTCTTTCATGCCCATGGAGCAGGAGGAAGAGACTACCCAACCCATCATCTGTCCTAGCAACATCATTCCGGTGGCCCCTGTTACCCTAGCCCAGATACCGCCCGGGAAGACCTATGTCTCCGATACCGACAGGCAAAAAGTGTTACACTGGGGTCATGCCTCAAAAACAGCCGGGCATGCTGGTCAGAAGAGAACATGGGGTGCGATTGTACGCCATTACTGGTGGCCATCCCTTCGCACGGACGTCGCTGCTTTTGTCTCTGCCTGCTCCTCCTGTGCCAGGAACAAGACGCCCAAACACTTGCCCCATGGCCGTCTTCTGCCTTTACCGATACCCTCAGTCCCGTGGCAACACATAGCAATGGACTTTATTACGGACTTGCCATTATCCTCCGGGCACACAGTCATATGGGTCGTGGTTGATCGATTCTCCAAAATGGCCCACTTCGTTCCTATGGCCGGACTGCCCTCTGCTCAGGAACTCGCGGAAGCCTATATACATCACATCTTCCGCTTGCATGGCTTTCCATCCCACATAGTGTCCGACAGAGGAACTCAGTTCACCTCCCGCTTCTGGAGGGCTCTATGCAAACATCTGGGAGTGACTCTGGACTTTTCTTCTTCTTACCATCCTCAGTCTAACGGCCAAGTGGAGAGGGTCAATCAAATCGTGACCTCATACCTACGTCACTATGTCAACGCCCATCACGACGACTGGTCCTCGCTTCTGCCTTGGGCTGAATTCTCCCATAACCACCACGTCAGTGAGTCATCCTCCGAATCTCCCTTCCATGTTGTTTATGGACTCCAGCCCGCCGTCCCATTGCCTATATCCCCTTCATCGGATGTTCCGGCTGCTGATACTGCAGTTCGTGACTTTGCTACCATTTGGGACTCTGTCAAAGCGTCCCTTGGGCGCGCTTCCCAGCGGATGAAGAAACACGCTGACAAGAGACGTCTGGATCCTCCGTGTTTCTCTCCTGGTGACCTGGTCTGGCTTGCTTCCCAGTACATCCGATTGAAGATACCTTCCTACAAGCTGGGTCCTCGCTACATCGGGCCGTTTAAGGTCCTCAGCAAGATCAATGAGGTATCCTACAAGCTACAGCTCCCGGCCACGATGAGGATACCCAACTCCTTTCACGTCTCTCTGCTCAAGCCGGTTGTCCTTGGTCCCTTCTCCGCTGCTGCCAGTCCGGCCCCTCCTCCTATTGCCGATGATGACATCTATGCGGTAAGGGATATCGTGGCCATGAAGACCGTACGAGGTCGACAGTTCTTCCTGGTGGACTGGGAAGGGTATGGTCCTGAGGATAGGTCTTGGGAGCCCAGGGAGAACGTGGGCACTCCTCTTATCCGTGCCTTCATGTCCCGGTTGCGGGGAGGGGGGCGTGGGGGGGGGGGGTACTGTCACGCTCCCCGGGTCCTCACCCCCGTTCCCCGGCTCACCTGCCACGCTCTCCGCTCCCCAGTCACCGGATTCCGTCCGTCCCAGGGCTCCGGGCCCCCGATCCCGGCGCCCGACAGCTTCCCTGGACCTGGCCGGCTCCCCTGCGTCCTCCTCGCAGCCTCCTTCCCTGGCTTCTGGCACCCGGGCGGCGCGCATGCGCATTAGGGCGCGCGCGCGGTCACTGACCCTTTCTTAAAGGGCCAGCGTCCATTAACAGGAAATGAGGTTGCACAGGTACAGGGTATATAGGGGGTCATTGTCCAAGGGGGCGGGGCCTGATCTTCGTGTTCCCTGAGCTAGGAGTCAGGTCTCTTGGTGTTTATGTGCCTGTACTCACCTATCTGTCTTTGTAGAGCCGTACCTGCCTCGCCATCCAGTCTGCCGTGTCCTGATCCCCGCACGCTGTCCGTCTGCCATCTGACAGTCCGTACCATCCCGGATCCCTGCGGTGACCCGTCATCTTGCTCCAGAGGTTCCGGACCCCGCCTGATATCACCTCGGCCTCCGAACCTGAGCTACGTCACCAAGACCACCTTCTGTGACTCCGTGGTCCCTGGGACTCCTCCGCTGCCTTCTCTTGCACGGACTGTTCTACTGCCCATCAGTGCTTCAGCTGCCGGACTCCCTACCACCATCTCAGAGAGTTCGGTCCAGTGGATCCACCTCCTGGGTCTGCCCGACCGCCCGGCCGTGACAGCAGGTCATTGATGGGGGGGTGGCATTCTGGAGGGCCCCGTTGCTGCCATCTTGGTGTACCCCTGAGAATCCCTGCCACAGGCTGAGCTTCGTAGAATATTGTGATTCTCACCAAACTGCCAAACTATGGTATTGTAGTATATAGTATAAGCGACTGAACGATCACAGGTTCAAGGTGCCTATTAACCCAATGTCGAAATTTTGTTTTAGCGGACAAAAACCACCCTTTGTCTATAAACTCTAAACCACTCTTTTTTTATAAATATAAATTTTGGTCATTGGGTAAGAAATGGAAAATGACACTGACTTGAGGTCTATCCAGTTTGGTTTCTTTGGACACCTAACATTGGACTATGATTACTTTGAGATCCTGGTCTCATGAAAACTGTATGAGGAGTAGCTGAACTTTGCTGGGGCAGGCGGCCATGTTTTACATTGGCATGTCCTGTAAATGAGCGTATTGATGTGACATTTGTAGCTTCGAGGTGTGATATCTGTAGGCTGTGGATAGTGTTTATCACCGGCTGCTTTCTTACCATACAGAACCAAGAGGCAGTGGAGTGCAAATAGTCATCTTACGGATATTTCTTCGGCGCTCCATTGGGAGACCCAGACGATTGGGTGTATAGCTACTGCCTCCGGAGGCCACACAAAGCACTACACTAAAAAGTGCAAGGCCCCTCCCCTTCTGGCTATACACCCCCCGTGGGATCACGGGCTGCTTCAGTTTTATGCTTTGTGCGAAGGAGGTCAGACATCCACGCATAGCTCCACTGTTTAGTCAGCAGTAGCTGCTGACTATGTCGGATGGAAGAAAAGAGGGCCCATACTAGGGCCCCCAGCATGCTCCCTTCTCACCCCACTTTTGTCGGCGGTGTTTGTTAAGGTTGAGGTACCCATTGCGGGTACGGAGGCTGGAGCCCACATGCTGTTTTTCCTTCCCCATCCCCCTGAAGGGCTCTGGTGAAGTGGGATCTTACCGGCCTCCAGACTCTGAGGCCGGGCTCCATCCACAGACCCGGAGATCCTGCTGGATACGGAGCTGGGTACCGTCAGGGACAAGGCCCTGCAACATTCAGGTACTCTGTGTCCCCGTACAGACAGGCACAGACACACTCCAGCGTTGCTGGGTGTTCTAGTGCGCCGGGGACAGTAG
Organism: Anomaloglossus baeobatrachus; assembly: GCF_048569485.1. Taxonomy (NCBI): domain Eukaryota; kingdom Metazoa; phylum Chordata; class Amphibia; order Anura; family Aromobatidae; genus Anomaloglossus; species Anomaloglossus baeobatrachus. The sequence continues at coordinate 655,777,986 of NC_134353.1, forward strand.
CGCTGCACGCTTGGGTTATACTCACTGCAGCTTTGCTGAGTGAGTTTATGTGTGGGGAACTACCGCGCCGGCCGCCATGGTGACTGCGGCGCGGCTGAGACTTGTGGTGCGCCGGGGACTTCGCGCCGACCGTGCTTTTACGACGGCAGCGCTTATAAATTTAGTCCCCGGCTTCTGCGGCCTAGCTACGCTTCGTTCCCGCCCCCAGCCCTGTCAGTCAGGGAAGGGGAGAGACGCTGTACAATAGTCAGCGCCGAGGGCTGGAGTCTTATTTACATACTCCAGCCCTCTCACTGGGCACAGTGGGACGCCAGTTTCCCGCTCTTGTCTGCAGCACGCCCACGGCCCGCCCCTCTTCACAGGACGCCGGCAGCCATTCCTGCACGCAGTCTGAGCTGGAGAACGGACATAGCCCTGGGAGACCCAGACAGGGGATTCTGGCGACCACACACCCGCTGTTTAGCGGGCGGTAAGCAGCACCTAGGTGCTGACCCCACTAGTGCCACAGTGTTGTTTTGTGTACTTTTATCTGTACCTATATATTGCACTGTACGGTCGCTTCTTGACTTATACCCCTATATTGCTCTGAGGAGACAACAGCATGTCATCCGCAAAAAGCAAGGGTGCCAAGGCACGGGCTTCATATGCTGCCTGTACCGCTTGTGGGGCTGATCTACCGGCAGGTTCCACGGACCCCCATTGTGTGCAATGTTCGGTCCCTGTGCCACTTCGTCAGCCGGAGTCTATGCTAGTAGTGGCCCAGGCAGAGACGCCTGTGAACCCTGCCCCGGTGACGGGGACAGAGTTTGCAGTTTTTGCTGATAAGATGTCTGTGACTATGACAAAAATTCTGGAAACTTTGCAGTCCAGGCCGGTCACTCAGACCATGGGTACTGTTGATTCTAGTCCCCCTCAGTTGGAACTAATCCGTGCTCCAAGGGGGTCCCAGACATCACAGGCTGAAGGCTCTGACTCGGACGACAGTCCCAGGCAGCCTAAGCGAGCTCGCTGGGAGAGACCCTCGGCGTCATCACGCTGGTCAGGGTCTCAGCGAGAGGATTCTCTGTATGATGAGACAGAGCTAGGTGATCAGGAGTCTAATCCTGAGACTGCTCTCAACCTGGATACCCCTGATGGTGACGCCATGGTGAATGATCTTATAGCGGCCATCAATAGACTGCTGGATATTTCTCCTCCAGCGGAGGAGGCAGCAGCACAGCAGGAGAAATTCCATTTCAGGTATCCCAAACGTAAATTGAGTACTTTCCTGGACCACGCTGACTTCAGAGAAGCAGTCCAGAAACACCATGCTTATCCTGATAAGCGTTTCTCCAAACGTCTTAAGGATACACGTTATCCCTTTCCCCCTGACGTGGTCAAACGCTGGACCCAGTGTCCAAAGGTGGACCCCCCAATCTCCTGGCTTGCGGCTAGATCCATAGTTGCAGTGGAAGATGGGGCTTCACTTAAAGATGCCAATGACAGACAGATGGACCTTTGGTTGAAATCTGTCTATGAAGCTATCGGCGCGTCGTTTGCTCCAGCATTCGCAGCCGTGTGGGCACTCCAAGCTATTTCAGCTGGTCTGGCGCAGGTGGACTCTGTCATACGTCCATCAGTGCCGCAAGTGGCGTCCTTGACATCGCAAATGTCTGCGTTTGCGACTTACGCTATCAATGCGGTCTTGGACTCTACCAGCCGTACGTCAATAGCGTCCGCCAACTCTGTGGTTTTACGCAGAGCCTTATGGTTAAAGGAATGGAAAGCAGATTCTGCTTCCAAAAAATGCTTAACCAGTTTGCCATTATCTCAAGACAGACTGTTTGGTGAGCAATTGGCAGAAATCATTAAACAGTCCAAGGGTAAGGACTCTTCCTTACCACAGCCCAGATCAAGCAAACCTCAACAGTGGAAGGGACAGTCGAGGTTTCGGTCCTTTCGAGGTTCGGGCAGGGCCCAATTCTCCTCGTCCAAAAGGACTCAGAAGGAGCAGAGGAGCTCAGATTCCTGGCGGACTCACTCACGCCCAAAGAAAGCAGCCGGAGGAACCACTTCCAAGCCGGCTGCCTCATGACTTTCGGCCTCCTCTCTCCGCATCCTCGGTCGGTGGCAGGCTCTCCCGCTTTTGCGGCATTTGGCTGCCACAGGTCAAAGACCGGTGGGTAACAGACATTTTGTCTCACGGGTACCGGATAGAGTTCAGTTCTCGTCCTCCGCCTCGGTTCTTCAGAACTTCCCCACATCCCGACCGAGCCGATGCTCTTCTGCAGGCGGTGTGCTCTCTAAGGGCAGAAGGAGTGGTGATCCCTGTTCCTCTTCAGGAACGAGGTCAAGGTTTTTACTCCAATCTGTTTGTGGTGCCAAAAAAGGACGGCTCTTTCCGTCCTGTTCTGGACCTAAAACTGCTCAACAAGCACGTGAAAACCAGGCGGTTCCGGATGGAATCTATCCGCTCCGTTATTGCCTCAATGTCTCAAGGAGATTTCCTAGCATCAATAGACATCAAAGATGCTTATCTCCACGTGCCGATTGCTCCAGAGCACCAGCGTTTTCTACGCTTCGTTATAGGAGACGAACACCTTCAGTTCGTAGCCCTGCCGTTTGGTCTGGCGACAGCCCCACGGGTTTTCACCAAGGTCATGGCAGCAGTGGTAGCAGTCTTGCACTCTCAGGGACACTCGGTGATCCCTTACTTGGACGATCTACTTGTCAAGGCACCCTCTCAAGAGGCATGCCAACACAGCCTGAACGTTGCGCTGGAGACTCTCCAGACTTTCGGGTGGATCATCAACTTTTCAAAGTCAAATCTGTCACCGACCCAATCACTAACATATCTTGGCATGGAGTTTCATACTCTCTCAGCGATAGTGAAGCTTCCGATGGACAAGCAGCGTTCACTACAGACAGGGGTGCACTCTCTCCTTCAAGGCCAGTCGCACCCCTTAAGACGCCTCATGCACTTCCTGGGGAAGATGGTGGCAGCAATGGAGGCAGTCCCGTTTGCGCAGTTTCATCTGCGCCCACTTCAATGGGACATTCTCCGCCAATGGGACGGGAAGTCGACGTCCTTAGACAGGAAAGTCTCCCTTTCCCAGATGGCCAAGGACTCTCTTCAATGGTGGCTTCTTCCCACCTCATTATCACAGGGAAGGTCATTCCTACCCCCATCCTGGGCGGTGGTCACGACAGACGCAAGTCTGTCAGGGTGGGGAGCAGTTTTTCTCCACCACAGGGCTCAGGGTACGTGGACTCAGCAGGAGTCCACCCTTCAGATCAATGTTCTGGAAATCAGGGCAGTGTATCTTGCCCTACAAGCCTTCCAGCAGTGGCTGGAAGGAAAGCAGATCCGAATTCAGTCGGACAACTCCACAGCGGTGGCTTACATCAACCACCAAGGCGGGACACGCAGTCGGCAAGCCTTCCAGGAAGTCCGGCGGATTCTGATGTGGGTGGAAGCCACGGCCTCCACCATCTCCGCAGTTCACATCCCCGGAGTAGAAAACTGGGAAGCGGACTTCCTCAGTCGCCAGGGTATGGACGCAGGGGAATGGTCCCTTCACCCGGACGTGTTTCAGGAAATCTGTCGCCGCTGGGGAAGGCCGGATGTCGACCTAATGGCGTCCCGGCACAACAACAAGGTCCCAATTTTCATGGCACGGTCTCGCGATCACAGAGCTCTGGCGGCAGACGCCTTAGTGCAAGATTGGTCGCAGTTCCAGCTGCCCTATGTGTTTCCCCCTCTGGCACTCTTGCCCAGAGTGCTACGCAAGATCAGGTCCGAGTGCCGCCGCGTCCTGCTCGTCGCTCCAGACTGGCCGAGAAGGTCGTGGTATCCGGATCTGTGGCATCTCACGGTCGGCCAACCGTGGGCGCTACCAGACCGGCCAGACTTACTGTCACAAGGGCCGTTTTTCCATCTGAATTCTACGGCCCTGAACCTGACTGTGTGGCCATTGAGTCCTGGATACTAGCATCTTCAGGATTATCCCAAGGGGTAGTGGCCACCATGAGACAGGCTAGGAAGCCCACGTCTGCTAAGATCTACCACAGAACGTGGAAGATTTTCTTATCCTGGTGCTCGGCACAGGGAGTGTCTCCCTGGCCATTTGCATTGCCTACTTTTCTTTCCTTCCTGCAATCCGGTTTGGAAAAAGGCTTATCACTCGGCTCCCTTAAAGGGCAAGTCTCAGCGCTATCGGTATTTTTTCAAAAGCGTCTAGCGCGACTTCCTCAGGTACGCACGTTCCTGCAGGGGGTTTGTCACATCGTCCCTCCGTACAAACGGCCGTTAGATCCATGGGATCTGAACAGGGTACTAGTTGCTCTCCAGAAGCCGCCCTTCGAGCCTCTGAGGGATGTTTCACTTTCTCGACTCTCACAGAAAGTGGCCTTTCTGGTAGCGGTCACGTCTCTTCGGAGGGTATCCGAGCTGGCAGCGCTGTCATCCAAAGCTCCCTTCCTGGTTTTTCACCAGGACAAGGTTGTGCTGCGCCCCGTTCAGGAGTTTCTCCCTAAGGTGGTATCCTCTTTTCATCTCAATCAGGATATCTCCTTACCTTCCTTTTGTCCTCATCCAGTTCATCGGTTTGAAAAGGATTTGCATTTGTTGGATCTCGTGAGAGCACTCAGAATCTACATTTCCCGCACGGCGCCCCTGCGCCGCTCGGATGCACTCTTTGTCCTTGTCGCTGGTAAGCGCAAAGGATCGCAGGCTTCCAAATCCACCCTGGCTCGATGGATCAAGGAACCAATTCTTGAAGCCTACCGTTCTGCTGGGCTGCCGGTTCCATCAGGGCTGAAAGCCCATTCTACCAGAGCCGTGGGTGCGTCCTGGGCATTACGACACCAGGCTACGGCTCAACAGGTGTGCCAGGCAGCTACCTGGTCGAGTCTGCACACTTTCACCAAACATTATCAGGTGCATACCTACGCTTCGGCGGACGCCAGCCTAGGTAGAAGAGTCCTGCAGGCGGCGGTTGCCTCCTCGTAGGGGAGAGCTGTTTTGCAGCTCAAACTTGAGGTATTACTTTACCCACCCAGGGACTGCTTTTGGACGTCCCAATCGTCTGGGTCTCCCAATGGAGCGCCGAAGAAGAAGGGAATTTTGTTACTTACCGTAAATTCCTTTTCTTCTAGCTCCAATTGGGAGACCCAGCACCCGCCCTGTTTCCTTCGGGATTTTTGGTTTTTTCGGGTACACATGTTGTTCATGTTGAACGGTTTCAGTTCTCCGATGTTACTTCAGATTGAATTTGTTTAAACCAGTTATTGGCTTTCCTCCTTCTTGCTTTTGCACTAAAACTGAAGCAGCCCGTGATCCCACGGGGGGTGTATAGCCAGAAGGGGAGGGGCCTTGCACTTTTTAGTGTAGTGCTTTGTGTGGCCTCCGGAGGCAGTAGCTATACACCCAATCGTCTGGGTCTCCCAATTGGAGCTAGAAGAAAAGGAATTTACGGTAAGTAACAAAATTCCCTTCTTTGCACAGCTCCTAAAGTGACCCGTTTTCCATTTGTTGTCCTTGTGGAAAGTATATCTGACCATAGAACGTGTATTCCCCATGTCTACCCTCCTGCTCTTACACCCCACGTGGACCAGAGGTGCCATCCTTCCCGTTCTGCTCAGACTAACCTATCAATGATTAGTGTTTCTCGCTGTATCAGCGGGAAGGTTGGATCCTGCAGATAAATTACACCATATATGGTCAGCTGTTAGCGTTCTCCTTGTGAAATTGTCATTTTGCCCAGTTTTATTTTCCTCTTCTAGAGTATAACAAGTGCTTCTGTGTTTCTGTTAACAAAGACATCCACAAGAAATACTCCGTTCCCAGCCCCTGATGCCTCAAAGTTTCCCACCAAGTGACACTACTACAGGCGTTAGCAGCCTTAGCTGGTGCAGGGGGCAGCATCACGCTTCACCAGAGTACAATCAGGTTTTGGCTATGTGGGAACTACTTCAGAAATAGGTGGTATAGTATATCAGCACTGCTGTGTATAGCAAAAATCAGTCTGTATGCCAACTAAATGCTGGCATTCACAGGAGAATAGTCATGAGAAGCAGGGGATCTTCAGCAGACCACCCCGGCTGTCACCTGTTATCATGGCAACACAGTGACACCATGCGATCACATCAGGCGCAACAATGGACAGATGAAATGGTGCATCCCCCTGCCAGAGATTAACAGCGTCATTTAACATATCAGCAGGTAGCAGACCTCCGCTCCAACCGCGGCCTATCCATAAAGGGGTTGTCCAGGCTTGGTAGAGAAGTCTGCAGTCATCCTATGTGACTGCCTCTGCTGAATCATGACAGTGGGTGACGTGCACGCTGGTCCGATACCACTATTGCAGGTTTGAGTGAGCGTCATGACTTGCACGCTTGCGGTCAGACTTCCAGGCATGGACAGCCCCTTTAAAGGGAACCGGTCACCAGTTTTTTCAGTATTCAACAAAAAGTAGCACCTTTTGCAGCTGCTGGTTTGCATTCTATGAAGGCTGAATCTCACGCCTGCGCAGAGTCATTCCCAGCTTGCGCAGGCGCACTACACTCTGCCCCATCGCTGGCAGAGCTGAAAACATAGGTGTGCTTGCACAATTCGGTGTGCTCTCTGCGCAGGCACGCGATTGTGCACAGTGCTGTGGATAGCGTCTCCGGCTCACGCCCCTTATATTTTCAGCTCTGCCAGCCTGCGCGAGCCAGGAAAGACTGCGCAGGCGCGAGATTCAGCCCAGGTACATGGATGATGATGGAGGCGTCATCCACTTTAATCATGAAAGGAGGACGAAGAAGAAAAACAGTGCCCATTCTACCAGATGGATTTATTTACATATGTGGCAGGAGATTTTCTATATGTATTTGTGGGGTCTGCAAGGGGAGTCAGGGCACAAGGTGCACCTTCATAGAATGCAGCCCAGGAGCTGCAAAAGGTGAGGCTTTTGGTTGAATACTGAAAAAAATGGTGACAGGTTCCCTTTAAAGGTTGTCACCAAGTTTATGCTTCGTTGAGAAAAGCTGGATTACCCGCTGTAGGCCCATGATCACAAGTGTCATCCTAACAGTGTGTATAGTACACATCCTGATTATCTCTGACCCCAAAGCCCCATGTATAGGCGCACTCCGTCAGTTGTACATACGGTACTAGTGCAGCGCCTGAGGGGCGGGGCATGGCAGGCCGCTTCAGGGTCCTTCATTCCCGGTCATGCTCCGCCCCCTCAGAATTCTCACGTCTGCCAGGATTTGCTTCCACGTTTGTTGCCGTGGTTCTCTCCTACAGCACCACATATGGCATTTCCCACCTCTTCTCGGGAGGGGCCAGTGGAGACTGACATTAGTGGGAGGTGTCTCGCGTGGCTGAGCCCCATCAGTATAGACTATTTACAGGACGCGGCGGGAGCGCTAGTATCGGGCATGGAGACGTCACGCAGATTGACACCAAGAATCTAGAGACTTTCATTGGCTGCGGTGGATAAGGGTGCTCACTGATTGGCTGAAGAGAAAGACTGGCTGGTAGATGATTTAGGAGATGTATTGCGGGATACTTACTTGACTGACAAGCTGTTCTGTGCCTTGATTGGCTGGTTAAGACAGCCTGCACACATCTATTGGCTGACTGTGTTGCTTCCTGACAGCTAATTGGCTAATACAGCAGCAGGGCGGGGAAAGTTAGAGAGGCCCCGGGAGGTGTCTGCTGCTGTGGGGAGAGCACAGTGAGGAGCGGCGGGGGCCGGGGCGAGGTGATGGCTCCGTGCTGGTGAAGAGCTGGAGGGCAGCCGGGATGGCGCGGAGCCCCGGAGAGGGCAGCGTGTCTCCGTCTGCTAGTCTGCGTGGCACCAGGGAGACCCTCAGTGACCCGGAACTGGAGTCTATAGGATCGGACTCCGAAGTGAACGGCTTTACCGCGGAGAGGAAGACTGACAAGTACGGCTTCCTGATCAAGACCGAGGAGAACGGCGGCCGGTGAGTGTCCGCCGAGAGCTCTGATCGGTCGGCTCCAGCCATCGCTGCGATTCCTGGAGTATCCCATGCAATCTGGCTGCAGCGAGCGATCATCAGAGACAGATTGTATGCGCGCATTACAGGGTTCTCCATATCCGTCATCAAGTTCTGCAGCACATCGCCAGAAAGCCTCAGAAATCCCTTCCACAATGTGCTGGCCAGGCGTGCAGCACTTTCCCCTCATGAGCTGCGCTCCGGCAGCTTACCATAGACTTCTAGGGGTCCATAGAAGTGTTACATCTATCGCTGCTGCAGGGGATTGGTAGGGATTTTTAAGAAACTGTTGGTAATATGAAAATGTCTTGGAAATTTCTTAAAAAACCCTAATGTAGCCCTGACCTCCTCTGCTGGCATTCACTGTCTGGCAGTGGCAGAATCCCTCCCCCTTGTCCTATGCCCATGTTGCCCTGTTACTCTTTATACACCCATACTAGTCCCCTGCTGTGCCCCTTCCACAGTTGGCAGTGGCGGAATCCCCCCCCCCCTTGTCCTATGCCCATCTTGCCCTGTTACTCTTTATACACCCATACTAGTCCCCTGTTGTGCCCCTTCCACAGTTGGCAGTGGCGGAATCCCCCCCTTGTCCTATGCCCATCTTGCCCTGTTACTCTTTATACACCCATACTAGTCCCCTGCTGTGCCCCTTCCCACATTTGGCAGATCAGACGCAGACCCGTCCTGGCTGCTCCTTCAGTCCGACGAGCCCTAATAATCTGGAATCCTATGAGCGAACAGCGAAGTGTTGGAGCTGGAATTTAAAGGGACGGGCAGATTGTCGTAGACGCTGCCATTCGGGTGTAGTAAGCAGTGAGCAGATACAGATGACTTGTCCCAACTCCCACCTCTCTTCATATCTCTGCACCTCTTGTACGGGCTCCGAGCCCCCACATGCGGCTGTCCAGGCTCCATAGTGGGTCTGTTGGACATTGGTTTTCTCCATGGGGACCAGTGCTGTATGGAACCCTATGTATGCCCCTGTAAAGGAAGCACGGAGAGCTCATTCACCTCTATGGAAACCTTACACAAAGTCCTTCACCTGGAACAAACCTCCTTGGAGGTATTGGGCTGATTGGAAATGTTTGGGCACCCTGCATGGTTAGTACCTAGACGCACACCCTTTGGCAAGTGTCACAGCTTGTAAACACTTTTTGTTGCCAGCTAACAGTCTTCCCATTCCTTTTTGAGGGATTTTCATCCATTCTTCCTCGGGAAAGTCTTCCATTTGTGAGATTCTGGGGTCATCTTCCATACACTAATCTCCTGAGGTCTAGCCACAGATTTTCACCGATGTTCAGATCAGGGGACAATGAGGCCCTTGTAAACCTTCAGTTTGTGCCTTTTGAGGTAGTCTATTGTGGATTTTGACTTTAATTTGTTTATCTGGAAATTAATCATTTGTAGAAGAAATCATCTTTTCAACTTCAGCTTTTTTACAGATGGTGTTATGTTTCCATCAAGAATTTGTTGAAATTTCATTGAATCCATTCCCCCTCGACCCGTGAAATGTTTATAATGAATTTATAGACAACCCATCAGCTCTGTCTTGGCACTTACATGAAATCACAAGTCTTGAGGAGCATTCCTTTAATTCTGCATTGTGCCGTTCCTTGGTTATTCCTTCTTTATTCACTAAAGGGGTTTTCTGGGCTGGAATAAAGTCTGCAGTTGCTCTGTGACTGCAGAATGTGAAATGGTGACAGTGGGCACACTCCTCTGAATGCCCCCTGGGGGTGAGCACGTGACCACAACTGTGCCAATCCCGTCCATACAGTCATGTGAGCGCCCACCCTCATGGGGTATACAGGGGAGTCTGTGCAGACTGTACCCATTCTGCAGCCACATAGTGACTGCACACTGTTTTTAAAGGCTTGTTTACACGGACCACCCGGTGACCACCGATCAGTGAACTCTTAGGCTATGTGCCCACGGGGAAAGTGTCCTGCGGATATATCCGCAGGAGCTCCCAGAAATCCGCAGCACAACTTTGTATGTTTCCATGCTGCGGTTGTATTGCGGAATGTCCTGGGGATATGCTGCGGTATTCTGCATTGAGGATAGAGTACCATGGCTTCGGCACTGCATCCTCAATGCAGAACAAGTGCTGAGTGATCGGGGAGTTCATACCTCCATCACGCGGCACTTCACTCTCCGGCCGTGTCTGCACATTGCCGGAGAAGGTGGGCGGGCCTGAACTATCTCTGGCTGTCACATGACCGGAGCTCGTGCAGGCCTCGCACACCTCCTCCTTCCTGTATCTGGCTCCACTGCGCTCCTCTGCACCGGAGGAAGGGACTCCGGTGTCTGTTATCAAGGCAGGTAAGTATGGGACCTTGCGGAGAAATCCGCAGGAATAATTCACATGCTGCAGATTTTTTCGTAGAGAAATTCGCATTATTTCCGCTGCGGAAAAATCTGCACCATGGGCACAGCAGTTCTAAAATGCCATAGAAATGGCTGGCGACTCGCTGTACTGCGGATTTTTGAAAAATCCGTGTAATTTTCGCGAAAAAATCGCAGCAAATTCCGCGAATCTTCCGCAGCGTGGGCACATGGCCTTACTGATTGGCCATCATTTCAATGACTGTTTGTTCAGGCAGACCAAAGCAAACGATGCACGCTGAGCGATCGATACTGGATCTCTAGCTCAGGGTTCCTAGGCTGCCATAGCCCCAGACACTGCAAATCCAGTTTGCACATTATGAACATTGATTTTTTTTTTTTTTTTTTTGCGTTGCGTAAAAGATGGTTTTAGTCTGGACACCCCCTTTAATATATATATGAGAAGGGAAATGGTTAGTCATGAGTGAGCACTACCATGTACTCATAATGAGCAGTTGGTCGGGATCGACCAGAGTATAGTGGAAGTCAATGGGGAACGCAAGCATTTTTCTGTTAGATTTCCCAGAAAAATGCTTAAGTTCCTTATAGACTTTCATTATACTCAGTACTCGAGTCGTGCCCATCCTAGGGCTAACTGCTCATTGCAAGCACCAAAGCATGGTAGTGCCCGCTCATCACTGGTAGTGTAACACCCAGATGTCCAACAGGTATCTCCCTACAGTCTGATTGGAGAGAAGGGACAAGCCCTGAGCAGTAACTCCCACTTGTCAATTTGTTCATACATTCCTACTAGTGATGGGCAGTCCGGCTCTTTTTGGTGGTCCGGTTCCCATGGCTCCGCTCACCAAAAAGAGCCGGATCTTTCAGCTCATTCTCGGCTCCTTATTAAATATGTGTTTACCCTAGGTGAACACATATTTAAGATTATAGTAACGCTGCCAAAGCCCCGCCCACCCGCGGCTAAACCCCGCCCACTTACAAGCGTCCAATTAGATTGCTGAGTAGGCAGAGTTTAGCCGCGGGTGGGCGGGGTTTTGACTGCAAAAAGAGCCGTTTTGAGATTTTATTGGCTCACATTGGTGATCCGGCTCCTGTCGTTCACAGCAGAGAGCCGGATCTTTGTGTCGGATCGTTCGCGACCGACACATCACTAATTCCTAGAAGGCATAGTAGGAGAACCCGCACATCACAGAAGATCCAGGCTTATTCTAGTTACTAACATGGCCCTCTCGGGAGCTCTGACTGGTCTCTTTACGTAGCTTTGTGTGACTCTCCTACTTTAAGGCTCATCATGTAATTTAGGTCATGTGACTGAGAGCGCAATACCAAACTTGTTATTTGCTACTGGCCCCAAGCCATTAACCCTGTATGTGCAGCCTGTCCTCGCGGTGCATTTCATCTCTTCATACAATACCAGTGACACATAGGATACGTGAAGCATACGGTAACAAGCAGATTGGGTTACATTCCACCCCCATCTTCTGTGGCTTTAGAAAATATGATAAAATCTAAGTTTTCACTAGTGCACATTAATATTGGCGTGTTATGTTACACCCAATGGGTGTGTATTCACATTAATGCTTCACTGTAAGTGACAATATTCCGTGTGCAGGTACAAGGGAAACAAAGGGACAAGTACTGGGGCTGTGAGGACCACCAATAACTGGGTCCGTGGCTAATAGTCCCCATGTCTGGTCACCAGCTCTCATCACGTCTGGCCTGTCTCTAGAGATCCTCAGAATGTTTAGAGTGTGTGTATGTATATATGTGTGTATGCATGCACGGAGGGGGGATACGACACAAAATAAGTGGGACCCAAAGATAGAAATGTAAAATGTAACCAGAACAGCTTTATATATAGATTTGGGAAGATGGCCGTACCCATAGGGCTCACAGCCAATTGATCTCGTTCTCTTACAAGTCATCTTATGATATAAATAAGAAATAACGTTTGGAACTCCATTCTATGTCTTAACTGGGTGCAAAAACCTAAAAAACATCACTATGGGGAGATAAGGTATGCACACCAGTGACTATGTAAGGGGAATACATGTAATAGCAGAAACTGCTGTGTGAATACTGACTTGAAAAATTCAATAGCTATATGTAAGAATGAAATGTGGAAAAATGGAACCTGCATTACTGCCATGAACATATGAATAAAGAGAAATTTAGCTACTGAATTGATCAATGCAATAGAGCCCCAACACTACGCCAAAGTATTTCTCTACGTTGGGGTCCCTAGCTTGTGTGTGTCCTCTCATGCAGTTAAAAAAACTTACCGTGTATGGGAAGCTGAGACCCAGGCTATATATACGATGTGGATTGGCAATAGGTGTGTATGGGGAGGGTTCACAAACGAAAAACTACTAACAAATAAGAAATAACGTTTGGAACTCCATTCTATGTCTGAACTGGGTGCAAAAACCTAAAAAACATCACTATGGGGAGATAAGGTATGCACTCCAGTGACTATGTAAGGGGAATACATGTAATAGCAGAAACTGCTGTGTGAATACTGACATGAAAAATTCAATAGCTATATGTAAGAATGAAATGTGAAAAATGGAATCTGCATTACTGCCATGAATATATGAATAAAGAGAAATTTAGCTACTGAATTGATCAATGCAATAGAGCCCCAACACTACGCCAAAGTATTGCATTGATCAATTCAGTAGCTAAATTTCTCTTTATTCATATATTCATGGCAGTAATGCAGATTCCATTTTTCACATTTCATTCTTACATATAGCTATTGAATTTTTCATGTCAGTATTCACACAGCAGTTTCTGCTATTACATGTATTCCCCTTACATAGTCACTGGTGTGCATATCTTATGATATAAGGCCTGAAAAGTCGAAGGAAAAATATACTTTGAATGCCATGATTTTAATTTAGGTGTCTTAAAATTAATCAAATTATTCTTCTGCAAAATAAATTTGGAAGTGACAGAAATACAGTGATTCATCCTCGCTAGTCAATATTTAGTCATCCTGCTTTTTAGATATTTTGTGTGACAGATCTTGGCAGTTCTCAGGTTAGCATAAAAATGCCTCCTTCGAGCCCACGGTAATCTGAAAACATGGGTCTCATGTATCCACTTTCCTTAGGGTAGAACAGGTACCAAACTAAGTCCCCATGCAGACCAGAAGGTCAGGAACCGGAGACTTCTGCTGTGGTCATTGCAGGTCCCAGTGGTCAGACCTTCAACAGACTTACAACTTATGTAACAATCAAATCGTGCTGATTTTGTGTGCGACTACATGTACGAAGGTTCCCTCTGTCACTGTGCCACAATATCATATCTTAGTGTTTTAAAGTGAAGCTGTCTGGTTCACTGCACTCAGAACCACGAGCAGTTCTGGGTGTATATTGCTAATCGCTGCCTAACTGTCCCTGTATACACTAGCCTAACTAGACAGATCTTTAGGAAAAGTATTTCTAAAGATCGTTTCTTAAAAGCTAATGAGGCCAGGGACTAGTCACATGGGCTTTACTTCATTTGGCTAGTCGTACCCCTTAGCATGTAAGCACGCCCCTGTTAGCGCGCCAACAGGCTAATCAATGCGCAGCGACTCCCACACACCTCACTCTTGATGGCGGTTGGAGGTAGATGGTTGCACATTAGGCATGATCCATAGTCCCTGGGACTTCCGCTCATGTGCACTAAATTGATGCCGGGTGTAAGCTTCCCGGCTTCAGTGAGATACGGTGCGCATGACCGGAAGTGCTGGGGACTCCAGATCACGCACAGAGCGCATCCATCCTCCACCGGCCGCTATCAAGAGTGAGGTATTTTCTTGTCGCTGCGCATTCATTAGCATGCTAGTACGCCCACAGGGGTGTGCAGACATTCTAAGGAGGCCGACTAGCCAAGGGAAGTAACGCCCTTGTGACTAGTCGCTGGCCTCAATAGCATATAAGAAACTATCTTTAGAAACACTTTTTCTAAAGATCTCTTTATCTATGCTAGTGTATAGAGGGACGGGTGACAGGGATTAGCAAAATGCACCCAGAGCTTCTCGTGGTTATGGGTGCATATTGCACCTGACAGGTTCCCTTTTAAAATAATTCTTTATAGAAAATACATTCACTCATTGATACCATGCAAGTTACTGGGATGACCATTTGGGACAATAAAATGCTATAGTGCTTTCCTTACTGCAGAAGCTCTAGGAATAATTTTTCTTTTGGTCCCTTAGTGGTCACCAATACGACTTACTACTGACCTGAGATAAGTGAGTAGCCTCCAGACGGGTGAAAATGCAGCAGCTGTACACTCGCTGACCTGCTGCTGCAGCAGTCAGGATCAGGTTTAGCACCGACCATGGCCGTTTATCCCTTAGATGCTGCTGTCAATAGTGACTGCAGCATCTAGATGGTTAACAGAGTGTAAGGGCTCAGTCTTTAACCCTATCAGCATCCTGAGATCATGATTGTGTGGTCCTGATGATTGCAACGGCAATTCATGGCCTTAGTCTCCCAGCAATAATCACCTGTTCAGAAGTTGGTAACATTTAGGTGGTAAAAATAACAGTTTTGTTTCCTGTCCCGCGATTTTGCATTAATTCCTAAAGGGTTAATAAACTACCTGACAGCAGTTTTGAATATGTTTGGGGGGGTCGCCATATTTAAAATGGTATCACTTTGGGGGTTTTCCAATATATAGGTCCCCCCCCAAAGACACTTCAAAACTGAATAGTTACCTAACAATAAGGTTGTAAACACAAAAAATTACAGGTATACGGCTATGTGCGCATGCTGCGGATTTACCGCATATTTTGCTGCAGAAAATGTGTCTAACCTTTCTGCAGTCAATCCCCAGCAAAACCTATGGGTATAAAAAAAATGGTGTGCGCATACTGCTTTTTTATATACCTGCGTATTTACCTGCGGATTTTTCGCTGCGGAATTAATGTGCATGTCACTTCTTTTCCGCAGGTACCTGCGTTTTTTGCCATAGATAATGGTAAAAATCCGCAGGGAAAAACCGCAGCAAATCCGCACCAAATTGCGGTATAACCACATGGGGAGTTCGTTGCGTTTTTTTTA
The DNA here is from genome assembly GCF_048569485.1 of Anomaloglossus baeobatrachus. NCBI lineage: Eukaryota > Metazoa > Chordata > Amphibia > Anura > Aromobatidae > Anomaloglossus > Anomaloglossus baeobatrachus. Next base: position 655,793,375 of record NC_134353.1, read on the forward strand.
CCGCAGGTGCGGGATTCTTTCAGAGGGTCCGTATTTTCCTTGAGAAAAAGACACTTTCTAGTGCGCACATGGCCTTAGTCTGCTCTATATGCCTACCATCTGTAAACTGCTGCTCAATCTTTTTCCGTCTTTCATATATCTTCTCGCATCGTGAGCACCCACTTCTTTGGACAATTTCTATTATTGCAGTCCACCTCTCTCCCCCTTTTTGATCTAGGTGTAAAGTGTTTTTATTTTGTGGGATGTTAGAAGCTATGATGTAAGTGTTATTTATTAACTATTTTGTGTGGCGTGACTATTTGGATTAAAGGGACAATCATTCAAAGTTTGAACATTCTAAAAATATCAGAAATTTGACTAATTTCTAAACAAATTAGTGAACTCAAAACATATCGACCTAAATTTACCATTCAGACAAAATGTTGTGAAGAAGCAATCTCAAAATCCCTGGGATATGTTGAGATGTTGGAGAATTATTGCCACATAAAGTGACACGTGTGATATTTAGAAATGTGGCCCTTTCACTAGTGGTGGGGTTTGGTTATTAGTTGTGTTCCTCTGCTTTCTCCTGTCACCAATAAGTCCTGTGAATGATGTTCACCTCTCGCTTGCTCTTGTGCAATCTGTAGACCTTCTTGTCTGGGTTCTGCTTCTTGATCCGCCATCTTTTCTGTTTGTCACCAAATCTTTGTACAATCTAGATATTAAAAAGTTTCCTGTGCAAGTTTGAAGCGCAGAATGCCAGAGGGTGTCCCAAACCCGGTATTATTACAATTAGCCCAAAGTTGTGCCCAGAGCTGCTTTTTGGCTTTGGAGGATCGTAGTGTCCATTAAAGACTTGGATGCCAATTTGATCTTATTTGGCCACCAGCCAGGAGGGCTTGTCTGGTTCTTGGTGGGGGCTGTAAATGGTGTGAAACTGCTAGAAAATAATCATATGTCCTGGAGATGTGACTACTGCCGCCAATTAGTGGCTTCAGTGGTTAGACTCCTTATTTACTGACATCACTCAGAAAAAACCTCAGGCTAGACCTTTCCAGCATCGCCTAGGGAATATAAAGTTGTAGTGGTGTGTGCTACATTTCTTTCATACAGATCAGTTCTTTGTCCCATAAGGTTAAGACTTAAAGGAATATTCCCATCTCCAAGATCCTAACCCAATATGTAGTAGGTGTAATAATAGTAATATTTATTATTATTAGCAAATACCTCCAATTAGAAATGTAGTATAGTTCTCCGGATTCACTATGTTGCTTACCTCCTGTTCAGGGCATTGTGGGACCTTAGGTATCCATGGTTATGACTACGAGCAACTAACTGTATATATGGGTGGTCCTAACCATGGATACCTAACGTCCTGCAATGCCCTGAATATGAGTTAAGCAACACAGTGAATCAGGAGAACTTTACTACATTTCTAATTGGAGGTACCGTATTTTTCGGACAATAAGACGCACTTTTTCCCCCCAAATGTTGGGGGAAAGTGGGGGGTGCGTCTTATGGTCTGAATGTGGCTGCGGGGAATGAGGGTGGAGCGGGTCATCGGGGGCACGAGCGGGCTACAGCAGCGCCTGCCGTGACCACGTGGGCCCGCTCATTTAATATGCACGCCCATCCTGCCTCCCATCATCTCTCAGCGCTGAAGTCAGCGCTGACATGTGGGCGGGGTGATGGGCGGGGAATGCGTGCATATTAAACAGCCTGCCCGCATGATCACCCCCTGGCAACAACAGCTTGGAGTGATCATGTGCGGCTGTATTCACTGCCCCTGTGCATAATTATCAGCGCGGGGTGCAGTGAATCAGTGCACTCACCCGTCACCGTGTGTGGATCCGTCCCCCTGCAGCATCACAATGTCTTCATGTCTGTCCCGGTCAGCTGATCTGTGTAGAAAGCGGTGGGCACAGCGATGACGTCATCGCTGTGTGCGCCGCTAGCATCCACACAGATGAGCTGACAGGAAGACATCGCGATGCTGCAGGGGGACGACTCCACACACGGTGACGGCTCCGCTCAGCGGCGCTGCAGGTGAGACAGAGAGGAAGATGATCGGTGCTGCATGGAGTGAGGAAAGGTGAGTATAAACGTTTATTTTTTTTTTTTTCTGTGCCACAGGATACAGGCCATATACCAGGATGGGGCTATATTATGAGCAGGATGGGGCTATATTATGAGCAGGATGGGGTATATTATGAGCAGGATGGGGCTATATTATGAGCAGGATGGGGCTATATTATGAGCAGGATGGGGTATATTATGAGCAGGATGGGGTATATGAGCAGGATGGGGTATAATATGAGCAGGATGGGGCTATAATATGAGCAGGATGGGGCTATATTATGAGCAGGATCATATACAAGGCAGCAGTATCGTTACCAGAATGGGGTACCTTAGTAGAGAATTTGGGGACATTACCCCCATAACAGTGTCAGCAGCAGATCCTTGCCCCATAAGTGTGTCATGACCACATTTTTTGGTTAAAATGTTATTTTCTTATTTTCCTCCTCTAAAACCAGGGTGCGTCTTAATGTCAGGTGCGTCTTATAGTCCGAAAAATACGGTATTTTCTAATATTACACCTACTACATATTGGGATAAGACCTTGGAGATGGGAATAACCTTTATTTAGTGTCGTTTGGAGGCAGGTCTTTTTAGCCTACCACTGTATCTGCTGCAGACAGCTCTTATCTCTGCTTTCTCAGTGTTGCACTCCTTTACCGGGGGTGATTGTTAGTAACTGCACTATGGACGTGTCTTAGTGATATGTCAGAAACCTTGATTGATGGGGGGGCTCTAAAAGTGATATCTTGTTTTCCGGAGACCCCACTTTCTAAAGCAGGATCATCGCTTGGGCCTCGACGTATCAAGGGGTTTTGCCAGTTTAGTGTAAAACTCCATTATCTGTTGCAGTAATATTGAATAAATATAATTTGCGCAAAAAATTAGCAAATTTTGGAGGGTGTTTTTTGTAACCAAATCCCGCCAGCTTTTCCAGATGAAACGAACGTGTGGCAGAATCTACTTGTCAAACTGATGTTCGTCACAGAAATAGGCAGAAATTTCAACAGAAATGTTTTTCAACCTCTGCCTGGAGAAGGTGGAGGCTCATGGCAGTTGTAAAATGGATCAAAGTCATTAGGAAGCCTCTTAATCAGTGATGAGTGGGCACTACCATGCATTGGTAATTGAAACAAGCAGGTTGGACACTTGTATGGGCTCAACTCAAGCACCAAGTATACTGGAAGTCAATGGGAAGCTCAAGCATACTAGGTGCTCGAGTAGAGCCAGCCCAAGTATAGGACTGCTCAGTACTGAGTACAGTGCTAGTACTGAGCATGGTAGTGTATGCTCATCACTACTCTTAATTAAATTAGCGCATCTAACGTCAGCACACCGTACAAAATGCCAGTCTTAATGATACAATGCCTTGGGGTTCACTATTTGTGTCCATTTTTCTGTTTATTCTGCAGATGATTAAAGTGAACCTGTCAGGTGCAATATGCACCCAGGACCATGAGCAGTTCTGTGTGTATATTGCTATTCCCTGCCTAACTGTTCTACCATCTGGTAGCATAATAAAGAGATCTTTAGAAAAAGTATTTCTAAAGCTCCTTTATGATATGCTAATGAGCGCAGGGACTAGTTGCAGGGTTGTTAGTTCCTGCGCTCATTCCACTCTCTTAGCACGCCCCTGTGGGCTTGCTAACATGCTATTCAATGCCCATGGCCCAGCGTCAACGGTGACTCGCGTACCTGTGCCGGTTGTCACTGCATCAGATGTTGGGCATAGGGTCAGTGCGCATAATCAGAAGTCCCAGCACTTCTGGTCATGCACACTAGACCTCTCTGAAGCAGAGACGCATACACCCGGTTTCATAGTGCGCATGACCAGAAGTGTGGTGACTTGTGCTTATGCGTACTGCCCGGTGTCTGAAGCGGTGACAGGTGTGCACATTACCACTGATGACGCTAGGCAGTGGGTATTGAACTGCATGTTAGCACACCCATGTGGGCATGCTAAGAAGGCAAAATAAGCGCAGGGACTAACACCCTTGCAACTAGTCCTTGCGCTCATTAGCATATCATAAAGGATCTTTAGAAATACTTTTTGTAAAGATTTCTTTATCTATGCCTGGGACAGTAAGGGTACCTTCACACTTAGCGATGCAGCAGCGATCCGACCAGCGATCTGACCTGGTCAGGATCGCTGCTGCATCGCTACATGGTCGCTGGTGAGCTGTCCAACAGGCAGATCTCACCAGCGACCACTGAACAGCCCCCAGCCAGCAGCGACGTGCAAGCGACGCTGCGCTTGCACGGAGCCGCCGACTGGAAGCTGCGGAGACTGGTAACTAAGGTAAACATCGGGTATGGTTACCCGATGTTTACATTAGTTACCAGCGCTGTGTGCAGAGAGCAGGGAGCCGCGCACACTGAGCGCTGGCTCCTTGCTCTCCTAGCTACAGTACACATCGGGTTAATTAACCCGATGTGTAATGCAGCTACATGTGCAGAGAGCAGGGAGCCGCGCACACTGCTTAGCGCTGGCTCCTTGCTCTCCTAGCTACAGTACACATCGGGTTAATTAACCCGATGTGTGCAGCAGCTACATGTGCAGAGAGCCGGAGCCGGCAGCACAGGCAGCGTGAGAGCTGCGGAGGCTGGTAACTAAGGTAAATATCGGGTAACCACCTTGGTTACCCGATGTTTATCTTGGTTACAAGCTTACCTCAGCTGCCAGATGCCGGCTCCTGCTCCCTGCTCGCTTCATTTGTCGCTCTCTCGCTGTCACACACAGCGATCTGTGTGTCACAGCAGGAGAGCGGCTTTGAAGAAAACGAACCAGGGCTGTGTGTAACGAGCAGCGATCTCGCAGCAGGGGCCAGATCGCTGCTCATTGTCACACACAGCGAGACCGCTAATGAGGTCACTGCTGCGTCACAAAAAACGTGACTCAGCAGCGATCTCGGCAGCGAGCTCGCTGTGTGTGAAGCACCCCTAAGGCAGGGATTAGTAATATGTACCTAGAACTGCTCGAGGTCCTGAGTGCATATTGCACCTAACGGTTCCCTTTAAAACTTAAATCCTATGGCATATTGCAGAGAGATGACACCACATTGTGGGCTTAAATTCCAAGAACCCCCCCCCCCCCCCAACTGGAGAGTGAGGTCTGCTCAGTAGTTGTCCTGCTCCCAGCCATTTGAGGTGGGGACTGAAGTGATCTAGCTGTGTGGTCTCTTGGGATTAGTCTCCATTCCAGCTGTCGGACTTCACAGATTAGGATGTAATGGTATATACTAGTGATACATACAATATGTTGGGAGAACTTTTCATGTTCCTTTTAACATATGCCGCTTTTTTTTACCCACTTATCTGAACTTTTGTACCATCCAAACAAATACTGTTTGTATGTAACTTTTCCCTTTAGTTCCTCTTTAGCAAACATCCTGTTTCCATTGTAAAATACAAAACAGCAAGTGGAAGAGAGACCATGTTCAGCCTGGATCGATCTCTGGAAAGTAACCTACGGAGGCCGTGTATTTGTGGGCAGAATCTGCCAGACCAATGTGTTATTGAGTGTAGACTGGCGTTCATGACAAGGGAGCAGCCTTTAGGGCTTTCTGTAACTAGAGTGGTCTTCCATCTCAACAAAATGGTATAAAGGTGGAGCTGGCGGACACAAGACCTCCACAACTGATCACTGCCCCTATCTGTTATGGAATGGGCATCTGCAGGGCTTCCGCCTCTTGGTGAGACGTGGATGTTTCCTTTCATTGACCGAACTTAATAATAAGGGACAATGGGACCACAAAGGGCCTGATTTATTATCATTTGTGATGGTTTTTTAGTTCTTTATTTTTATTTAATTTTTTGTGACCGAGAAATCGCACATTTCACAAAATAGCGCAAAAAAATACACCAGAATTTCTGTGTGTGTGTGTGGTGTGTGTGTGTGTGTGTGTGTGTATATATATATATTAATATATATAATATTAATTCTGAGAGGGGCTGTAATAAAAAAATAAAAACATGAGGTGACTTTTTAAAAAAGCCACAAATAAAGTGCAAAAACTAGATAAAAATACAGGTGCAAGTGGAATAATGATCTGGACCCAACGTTTATAAGACTATAGCATGACATCTAGTTACATAAATGTAGTAAACTCCTTTACATCAGTTTTCTTTTATTTGTGGCTGGATCCCTGCTGTGATTGGGATGCCGGAGGCAGCTTTGTGGCATTCATTGCCTCCTGCATCATACTTGTAGCAGATGACAGATATGGATGTTTATGGATTATTCCCTGAATGAGAGGTTTTGCTATTTGAGTGCTGTCAGTCGTTGCATGGCTCCGATCTGTGAGCACTGTATTTCTCATTTATGTACATATTCTCATGAGGTTTGTCTGGTGGATGTGCACCCAATACCTGGTTAGATTATCACTCCCCTTCTCCAGTTTCTTTTACCTGTGCACACATTGAGTATGTGGTGAGATTTGTTACCTCCGTATTTGTAGCCAAAACCAGGAGTGGAACAATCAGATTAAAAGTACAATAGCAACACTGGCACCACTTCTGTATTTATTACCTACTCCTGGTTTTGGCTACTTATTCTGAGGTAAAAAAAACCTCACCAAATACTTAATATGTGCACATGGCCTTATAAATACTGAGGTACAAAAAATTCACCAGATACTCAACGTATGCACATGGCCTGAGGAGGGCTCCAATATGGCAGCTGTTTCTGCTAACATCACTGGTCTATATCCTGTGTATACTGGCTGTGGTACATTGGACCCATCACTTTTCTACTTCATGGGTAAAGCATTTCGTTCTATGAAGTATTTTCCGTTCCTGTCATCGGGGACGCCCAAACTGCTAGACCAACATTTCAGCTGGTTCCTGGTATTTTCCAACTTATCTAGTGATTCTTTCCTACCGCAATCTATCAGTATATTGTTCGCCTTTTTGCCTTATGCTTAGGTTTATTTTTCCAGAACAGATGTAATAGTTCCTGGGCTAGTGTAGAGATAAAAATGCAAATTTATGTGCAAGTTTGTCATGTTTAGGACATGGCTTTTTTTTTTTTTATTATTAAAATATTTCGCATAGAATATTGTAACAAGTATGGAAGGTTTGTACACCTATGTCTCCACATCGGGCTCCGTCAAGTAAGAGCTCTTCTGCAATGTACTAAAGCTAAGACCTTCCACTAGGACGTCCTTCATTTGGTAACATTTACTACAGATAACTTGCATTTTGGCCACTAAGGGCTTTTATCAAGAAAGACTCATATATCTCACATTATCTTTATTGAATATTTGCATTTCTATATAAAAATGACGGTGTGTTCTCTTGTTAAGGATATTGATATTGAATTTCTTCAGACAGGTTTCTAACAACATCAAATGGATAAAAAAAGGTGACATGTCCGTTTTGGCATTTTCCGCCTGGAAATTGCTACCGTATTTTTCAGACTATAAGACGCACCGGACCATAAGACGCACCCTGGTTTAAGAGGAGGAAAATAAAATTTTAAGCAAAAAATGTGGTCATGACACACTGTTATGGGGCGAGGATCTGCTGCTGACAATGTTTATGGAGGTAATCTTCCCCAAATTCTGTATCTCAGGTACCCCATCCTGGTATTGATCCTCCTGCCGTGTGTGTGTGTGTGTGTATATATATGTATGTAATGTATGTATGTATGTGTATAATGTATGTGTATATGTATGTATGTATGTATGTATGTGTATATATCTCCCCCCCCCCCCCCCCCCCGCAATGCTGCAGGGATCGTTGTCGGTGAGTGTACTGATTCACTACACCCCACGCTGATGATGGTGCGTGGGGGGCAGTGAATACAGCCGCACATGATCACTCCAGGCTGTAGTTGCCAGGGGTGATCATGCGGGCTGGCTGTTTAATATGCGCGCATCCCCCGCCCATCACCCCACCCACCTGTCAGCATCGGCTTCAGCGCTGAGAAATGGGTGGGAGGATGGGTGTGCATATGAAATGAGCAGACCCACGTGGTCACGGCAGGCTGCTGCAGCCTGCTCATGCCCCTGATGACCCTCATTCCCTGCAGCCCTGCATTCAGACTATAAGATGCACCCCCCACTTTCCCCCAACATTGGGGGAAAAAAAAGTACGTCATATAGTCCGAAAAATACGGTATGTATTTTTCATTACAAGTCAGTGATGAAGCTCAAAAGACACTCTGATCTCTTCTGGAACGTACTGCCATCATTTTTGCTTAAAAGACAAAAAGCCTCTAGCAGTTAGTTCATTATTCAGTGGAAAAAAAAAAATCATAAAAATCATGAGAAACCACCTCCAAAAAAATGCTGGCTTTGTAAACTGTCAGAATTACGCTTGGGGAAACAAGTGAAAAAATGACAGACAAGATGTTCCTGGAAGAAAACCTAGCCAGAGATTCCTGAAGCCTCTTCTGCTTGAAAACTCAGGTCTGCATGAGTTTCAACACTGTGCACGTCACCCTAGGAATCCGCCTAAAAAGTCAGTGTGCCCCCATGGACGCTGGTGTGCCCCCATGGACGCTGGTGTGCCCCCATGGACGCTGGTGTGCCCCCATGGACGCTGGTGTGCCCCCATGGACGCTGGTGTGCCCCCATGGACGCTGGTGTGCCCCCATGGATGCTGGTGTGCCCCCATGGACGCTGGTGTGCCCCCATGGACGCTGGTGTGCCCCCATGGACGCTGGTGTGCCCCCATGGACGCTGGTGTGCCCCCATGGACGCTGGTGTGCCCCCATGGACGCTGGTGTGCCCCCATGGACGCTGGTGTGCCCCCATGGACGCTGGTGTGCCCCCATGGACGCTGGTCTGCCAGAGGATAGGCCCCAAGTATCTATGAGCAGGAATGGCTTCTCTGAGATGTCTGTGCTCGTGATATCTGCTCCATTAACTGTTTATGGGACTGACTAAGGCAGCCAAATGCCACGCTTTTAAATAAAAATAAATAAAAATCCTATAAATGATTAGTGACAGAACACCTCCGTGACTTCCCCATTAATATGCAGTACACAGGACTCCTGTTTTGGTGTTTGGTGAGGATCCAACTTATCACATGATGATAGGTGATTGATTACAGAATAAAGTTTGAATATGGAAAAATCCCTTTAATATACCCGTCTGCTATGCTATACAGAGGGAGGGGAATGATCTTCCCAATAAGCTGCACTATAAGGAGTTTTCTACATCGTCCCCACAGCTTTGTGATGGTAACTACATGTCTGAGAGCAGGATCATCAAGAAGGAAGCGCAGAGGAAACGTCTGGATGAAGGGCCGCGTCCTTACGTATTGGTGTTGGGCTGTGTATAAAGCGTCCAAATACCTGACATGTTTTGAATGTTTTATTTTTGGCAGAGATCTAGTCTCTGTAGAGCGGGTGCCAGTTCTGGAGCGCTGCTCTCCTAGGTGATGGAACACAAACACTACAGCTGATCCATTTATTCATAAGATGACAAACAATGGCGAAATCTGAACACTATTGTGACAGTATGGGCATGGCACTGTAGGCGTCCGACCTTCCCAGGACACTGCTTCTGCGTTATAGTGGCCCCATAATATGAATATCTACACATCAGTAGATTGGATTGTCTAGCGCTATTATTGGAGTATGTTTTGTTCGGTTTTGTTTTTATTATATTAACAGATTTGTAATTTTGAGTAAACTTGGTGGAGACCTTTTTTCTTGCACAGATGTTTGAAAATTTAGCAGAATGGGTCTTTATTTCTCAATTCCAGCAGTTAATGACCATATTGTTACTGGAAGTGTATGGGTTCTGACTAATGGGATTGGATTGAAGGTCCTCTGTAAATGGGGGTGTTAAGATTGCTGCTTGTGTCATATTATATTGAGGTTTTTTTGTTTGTCCTTTTTGGTATATTGCACTTTTTTTTTTGTATAGCATGATGTGATTTCATGTGTTGTGGTGGTTTGCTCTTAGCCCTCCATGAGCAAGAGAACCTGATCACTCTTGCATGGGCCAGGGAGCATCTACGCTGGACGAGGGACCGCTGGGCCTCAGTGCTGTTAATCGTTAAAAGGCATTTCACACTGAGCAGAAATAATTGGAGACATCTAGGAGAGCACCATGCGTCAGGTACTGTTGTCACCAGACGATCCTTTGGTGGTGGTGTTACATTGTCAGTTGTGGCTAGTCAATACAGAACTGCCGTACACTTTGGGAATGGTACAATGACAAGCTCCTACTACTAGAATAACATCATTAATCCAGTCATGGTGCCTCTGCATGAACAACACGGGCCTAACTTCATCTTCATGGACGATAATGCTCCAGGTCATCAATGTCCCATCAGTAGGCAGTGGCTGCTAGAGACTGGAGTACCTCAAATGGAGCAGCCTGCACATTCTCCAGACCTGAATCCTATAGAAAACCTATGGAATCAGCTGAGTCGTTGTGTAGAGACTTGTAACTCTATATCCTGGACCTCAATGACCTGAGAGCCACCCATCAAGCAGAGTGGGATCCTATTCCTCAGCAGACAATAACACCACAAGCTGTAATTAATGATCCAGGCCACATGACAAGTTGTTGAGACAATGTCATTTTGTAAGGGGTGTATACACAACACTGTTGGCTTTTGTTTCAATAAATTGTTTGAGATGTGGAAATCACCATTGCATGCTTTTACTTAAATACCCTACTTTTGAGATAAAATATCACTATAGAGTGCACCTTTATCGTTTTCCATCAACGTCCTGTGATGGCCAAATATCCCTAACTTTTTGTGAGTAGTATATGTCCCTCATCCAGGTATATACTGGATGTCCCTCATCCTGGTATGTATGATTCCCACTATGGGCCCATCCTAGTATATATGGCTCCCATTAAGCCACACCCATGATAATAAATGATTCTACTCACTTTCCATACACTCTCACTATGCACTGCGTCCTCTTCTGATGTTGGCAACTGACTTCAGCTTGGAAGCGGGGCAGTGCTTGACGTTACTGCCATGTACCCCCAGTCACCCGACAATGTCAGCTGCTGGCTAATCCAAAATGAATATTCACTACTTCCCATCCCTGGAATTATGGATTTGGGGAGCAGTGAATATTATTTTTATGTAATAGTGGACATACTATCGTCTAAGCAGCTGCAGTAAGCCGGCGACTGGGTCAAACGTGTGCCCACTATTAAAGGAACTGAATAATCACTGCTGCCCACTCGCCTCTCAGAACTGAAGTCGGCACCAAAAGTTGGGCAGAATTATTGGTGTAGAGAGCAGTGAATATTCATCTTACATGTAACAACAAACACACGTATGCGACCCTGCTTCCTGTGCCCCCTATTTGCTGGTGCCCACCATAGAGAGCCAGGCATATCCAGACTATAAGACTCACCACTCACTTTCAGCCAAAATGTTTTGGGGAAAAAAAAACTGCGTCTTAGGCTACATGCGCACGCTGCTTTTTTTTTCTCCTGCTTTTTTGCTGCTTTTTTGGCTGCAGTTTTGTTGTCAGAACTTTTTGACATTTGACTTCCCAGCAAAGTCTATGAGAAGTCAGATTTGTCATGCGCACATTGCAGTTTATTTGTCAGCGTTTTATTGGTCAAAGGTTTGTGACAAAAAAAATGCATGTTCATTCTTCCTGCGTTTTTGTCAACATTTGTCACAAAAACGCAGGGTGTGAAAAACGCAGCAAAAACGCAGCAAAAACGCACCTAAAATTACATGCGTTTTTTGTGACATTTCCAGGATCTCTCTGACAAGGTGCAGTTTTGGCTGCAGTTTTGGCTGCAGTTTGTGAACACAAAAAGATGCAGCGTGTGCATGTAGCCTTATAGTCTAAAAAATACTGTACCTGCGGATAAGTTCTTAGCCCACTAGAGAGCGAGAACTAAAGTCCCAGATAACCCCTTTAAGGGCTCTTCTCCACTTGCGTTTACAAATTCACAGCGACACTCTGCTACAAATGTGAGTTGAGTTTTCTTGCGTGTGGTCTGCGTACAGTGCGTTTTTTTTTTTTTTGTTTTTTTTTTTTTCCTCACATAGCATCCGTATGACATGCGAGCGTCATGTGAGTGCTATGTGAGTGTTTATACATACCGCGTCGGACTGGCTACCAGAGGAATCTCCAGTAATACCAGGCCTGGCCGCGGTTACATGCACTGAACCCCGGAGCTGTCACCTGAGCTCCAGAGATCACCCCGGCCTGTCTGCAGCTGTGCTGACTGAATAGCAGTCGCCGGGGAATCGATCACTCGGCGCTCGCTGTTCAGGCTGATCTCTGGAGCTCAGGTGACAGCTCCGGAGTTCAGTGCATGTAACCGCGGCCAGGCCTGGTATTACTGGAGATTCCTCTGGTAGCCAGTCCGACGCGGTATGCAAGTGTCATATATCCGTGTGACATGCGTATACCATCTGTATGACATGCGCATGCCACCCAGATTCTGTTTTGTTTTTTTTTTTTATTCCTCGCTCCCATAGGATTGCATGGGGGTGAGAGAGCTGAGACTCGGTGATATCACAGTATGCTGCGATTTCACCGAGAGCACGAGACGTGCCGTAAAACATTTAGCAAGAGGTCACGGCCTCATTGATTAACACTGGTGCGAGTGAGATCCGATTTTCGATCTGATCGCACTCGCACATAGAAATCGCAAGTGGAGAAGAGCCCTTAAGATCAGGCCCTATTTTGAAATTGTTCATGTGTTTATGTAGTAATAAATCAAACGTTTCTACATATCCCAGTCTTCAAGTTGTTGTGTTTTGGGTTTTTTTTTTGTTTTTTTGTTTTTTTCAGGACACATCCTAGTAAATGTAGGTAGCGCTTGAAGGTCAGAATAGCAATCTGATCAGAGTGCAAAATTGGCTGGAATAGATTGTCGCCATATTATATTTGTAGACCCCCTGAGGGGCATAACAGTAGAAACAATGACTAACTCCATTTTGGAAACTAGACGCCTCCAAAGATTTCATCTAGGGGAGTGCTGAATATTTTAACCCCACAGGTGCTTCACAAAACGTTATAACATTTGGACATGGGAACACAAAATGATGTCTCCAGGAAAACTTTTTTTAATCCAAATTTTTTTCATACTTGGAAAATGAATCCAACAAGTCCTTTCAAATGCGGTCATACTCAATATCTGGTGAAAACGAATGTTTGGGCGCACAGTTGGGCTTGGAAAGGCAAGAGCGCTATTGTCATATTTGGAGTGTAAGTTTGGCTGCAGTAGGTCATGGGAACCACATTATATTTGCAGAGTCCCTGAGGTGCCATATCAGGAGAAACCTCCCACAAGTGGGATACTACACATCTTAAGAACTTCATCTAGGAGTGTTGTGAGCATTTCTAACCCACAGGTGCTTCAAAGAATGGTATGTTTTAAGCCATAAAACGAAGGTGGTCATGGCCAGAAGGATTAGTATTGTGCTCCATTCACATCTATGACAGATGGTCAAGTGCAGCTTCTTCATTGCCATGCCTTCTGCACCGTTCAACCCCTCCTTACCGCGCTCCTGGGTCCAAGGAGTGAATACGGGATGAAGGGAACCAAAAAGCCTTATATTGCATGGCTGAAGCACAAGAATGCTGCACTTTAAGGAGTATAAAAGAGTATTGTTCAGACACAGCTGGCACGAGGAAAGCACTGCTCTGTTGCTTTGCCATCGGATGCAATCCTCTCGGGTTGTGAATCTTATACACAGGTTTTCATTTAGAGTTTGGTGTTTAAGTTATGTGGTGGTTTCCAGAAGTATAGCATGGAAGAAGAGAACCCTAGGCTAAGTTCACACGCTGCTTTTTTTTTCTGCAGGGAAAACCTTCTCTTTGCAGTAAAAAAGCTGCTTACAGAAAGTGTTTTTTTGCTGTGGGGTTTAAAGTGCAGATTATGTGTCATTTGTCTACAGTAAGTGGCACATCTCTGGAATAAGGGTCTCTGCCGCTACATCATGCGGCTCTAGAATTGGAGAGCAATCCCCTTGTGACAGATTCTCAGCACATGATCAGCAGAGGAAAGCCTGATAATAGCCGGGTGAGTCAGCGCTGGGTTAATGCAACGACTGGTTTTGGGTTAAGAAGTTACTGTTGATGCAATACCTCAGTCATGTGCGAGGGCGATGGATGAGATGATAGGGCGTTCATCTGTGTCACTGACTAATGCGTGCTACAGAGAAATCACTGCTTCTACTTCCTCTGGACCAGTTTACTTTCCTTCCTAAGGTCATGGCTGTTACAGAAGGGGCCAACAGCCCCCATACCATTCATTGCAAAGCCAGAAAAGGGAGCCATTGATAAATCCCCCATTCTGAACAATGTGATCATTATCAGGTCCACAGCGGAGCCTCGCCCTCTATATGTGCACAGCTTTATTCATGAACTGGACGTATGCATAGCGGCATACAGTGTGTATATACAGCCTAACATACACGTATTAGCTATGAATATATAGGGTATATTAGGCTGTACATATATACATACGGTATGCCGCTATGCATACGTCCAGTTCATGAATAAAGCTGTGCACATACACGTATTAGCTATGAATATATAGGGTATATTAGGCTGTACATATATACATACTGTATGCAGCTATGCATACGTCCAGTTTATGAATAAAGCTGTGCACATACCCTATATATTCATAGCTAATGTGTATGTGCACAGCTTTATTCATGAACTGGACGTATGCATAGCGGCATACAGTATATATACAGCCTAACGTGCCCTATATATTCATAGCTAATACGTGTATGTGCACAGCTTTATTCATGAACTGGACATGTGCATAGCTGCATACAGTATGTATATATGTACAGCCTAATATACCCTATATATTCATAGCTAATACGTGTATGTGCACAGCTTTATTCATGAACTGGACATGTGCATAGCGGCATACAGTATGTATATACAGCCTAACATGCCCTATATATTCATAGCTAATGTATGTGTGCACAGCCTTTATTCATATACTGTACATGTATAGGTTCATAGTGTGTGTGTGTATATATATATATATCTGCAGCCCAATATACTCTATATCCATAGCTTTTAGATTTGTATACGCATAGCTTCATCCCTCATATACCGTACTTTGCGTTTATATACAGTACAGCCTCAGTTACTATGTGTGTGTATATATGATAGTAGCTCAATAATTTTTTGTGGGAATGTGTAATTAATATAATATGATATAATATTTTACACACAGTTGCATATAAAAGTTTGGGCAACAGATAAGCAAGTTGAAGATGAAATGATCTCTAAAAGGGTTTGGTTCCACTTGCATTTTGCGTGGACGAGTGCAATCTGATAAAACATCAGATTGCACTCGCACCAGTGCAAAACTATGGGGCAGTGTCAATCTGCAATTGATGTCTCATGCCATAGCTGCATGCGGAATGAATTGCAGCATGCTGCATTTTGCAGCAGGTCTCGGCTCACACACCCACATACAAGTCTATGGGAGCGTGTGAAATATCGCACGGCACTCACATGTCACCCGACTGCAGTGCGATGTACTCAGAGACAGGTATCTGAGGAGATGGGGAGAAAATGCTCCCTCCATCTTCTCCACAGCTGTGATACGATCGCATCAGTCACATGACCCTCGGGTGACACTTGCAGCAGAGGGTCATTAGCATATCGTTTCCCATACTCTCGCATCAGAAGCTATGCGCAAGTGGGAATGTACCAAAAGGCATAAAGTTAAAGACACATTTTCTTTGGAATTTAGGAAAATATATATATTTATCTTTTTAATTTAAATGAACAAAAAAGGAAAATGGCCCTTTGCAAAAGTTTGGGCACCCTGCATGGTTAGTACATAGTAGCACCCCCTTTGGCAGGTATCAGAGCTTGTAAACACCTTTTTGTAGCAGCAGAGTCTTTCAATCCTTGTTTGAGGTATTTTCATCTATTCTTCCTTGGAAGGTCTTCCAGTTGTGAGATTCCTGGCTCGTCTTGCATGCACTGCTCTTCTGAGTTCTAGCCACAGATTTCCAATGATGTGCAGATCAGGGAACTGAGAGCCATTGTAAAACCTTCAGCTTGCACCTTTTTGAGGTAGTCTGTGGATTTGACGTGTTTATGATCATTATCTATTTGTAGAAGCCATCCTCTTTTCAACTTCAGCTTTTTTACAGATGATGTTATATTTGCATCAAGAATTTCATTGAATCCATTCTTCCCTCTACCCGTGAAATGTTCCCCGTGCCATTTGGCTGCAACACAACCCCAAAGCATGATTGATCCAACCATATACTTAATGGTTGGCAAGATGTTTATTTTCCTGAAATTCTGTACCCTTTTTCTCCATACATATCTTTGATCATTGTGGCCAAAGAGCTCTATTTTAACCTCATTGGTCCACAGGACATGTTTCCAGAATGCATCAGGCTTGTTTAGATGTTCTTTTGCATACTCTGGATTTTACAGTGCGCACGCAGGAGAGGTATTCTTCCAACTGTCATGGCACTCACATGATGTAAATTGGTAATTTTCTTGACCGAGAGACTGCTATTGATGAGCTGGATGATGCAGTTTCTCTTTTCTTGGGAAATCTTCATTTCTGCTCCGCAATTCGAACCAGTGACCTTTCGCTTGAGAATCAACCTAATAACACACTGATATTAGAGAATGTGAAAACAGGTTGTAATTTGTAATCTACAGGAAGACTTTTTTTTTTTTTGTCCACAAAAGCAAAACAGTAACAATGCAGTAACATAAGAATCTGCATAACTAATCATTTCTCTGAGACAGCCAAGCTGATTGGCTATAAAATGAAGGTAGTCTCACATAATGGATGGTGATAGGGAACCTGAAAGTCAAAAAGCTCATAGCATTGTTACCTTTTGATAGGTGTGTAGATGTTACTGTACAGAATATTATTTTTTTTTTTTTTAATTTTGCCACTATGCTTATTCACGATCTTTACTACTACTATATATATATATATAATATATATATATATATATATATATATATATATATATATATATATATATATATATATATACATACATACATACATACATACATACATACATACATACATACATACATACATACATACATACATACATACAGGTCCAGAAATATTTGGACAGTGACACAATTTTCGCGAGTTGGGCTCTGCATGCCACCACATTGGATTTGAAATGAAATCTCTACAACAGAATTCAAGTGCAGATTGTAACGTTTAATTTGAAGGTTTGAACAAAAATATCTGATAGAAATTGTAGGAATTGTACACATTTCTTTACAAACACTCCACATTTTAGGAGGTCAAAAGTAATTGGACAAATAAACCAAACCCAAACAAAATATTTTTATTTTCAATATTTTGTTGCGAATCCTTTGGAGGCAATCACTGCCTTAAGTCTGGAACCCATGGACATCACCAAACGCTGGGTTTCCTCCTTAATGCTTTGCCAGGCCTTTACAGCCGCAGCCTTCAGGTCTTGCTTGTTTGTGGGTCTTTCCGTCTTAAGTCTGGATTTGAGCAAGTGAAATGCATGCTCAATTGGGTTAAGATCTGGTGATTGACTTGGCCATTGCAGAAGGTTCCACTTTTTTGCACTCATGAACTCCTGGGTAGCTTTGGCTGTATGCTTGGGGTCATTGTCCATCTGTACTATGAAGCGCCGTCCGATCAACTTTGCGGCATTTGGCTGAATCTGGGCTGAAAGTATATCCCGGTACACTTCAGAATTCATCCGGCTACTCTTGTCTGCTGTTATGTCATCAATAAACACAAGTGACCCAGTTCCATTGAAAGCCATGCATGTCCATGCCATCACGTTGCCTCCACCATGTTTTACAGAGGATGTGGTGTGCCTTGGATCATGTGCCGTTCCCTTCTCCAAACTTTTTTCTTCCCATCATTCTGGTACAGGTTGATCTTTGTCTCATCTGTCCATAGAATACTTTTCCAGAACTGAGCTGGCTTCATGAGGTGTTTTTCAGCAAATTTAACTCTGGCCTGTCTATTTTTGGAATTGATGAATGGTTTGCAGCTAGATGTGAACCCTTTGTATTTACTTTCATGGAGTCTTCTCTTTACTGTTGACTTAGAGACAGATACACCTACTTCACTGAGAGTGTTCTGGACTTCAGTTGATGTTGTGAACGGGTTCTTCTTCACCAAAGAAAGCATGCGGCGATCATCCACCACTGTTGTCATCTGTGGACGCCCAGGCCTTTTTGAGTTCCCAAGCTCACCAGTCAATTCCTTTTTTCTCAGAATGTACCCGACTGTTGATTTTGCTACTCCAAGCATGTCTGCTATCTCTCTGATGGATTTTTTTCTTTTTTTTTCAGCCTCAGGATGTTCTGCTTCACCTCAATTGAGAGTTCCTTAGACCGCATGTTGTCTGGTCACAGCAACAGCTTCCAAATGCAAAACCACACACCTGTAATCACCCCAGACCTTTTAACTATTTCATTGATTACAGGTTAATGCCTTCAGAGTTAATTGCAGCCCTTAGAGTCCCTTGTCCAATTACTTTTGGTCCCTTGAAAAAGAGGAGGCTATGCATTACAGAGCTATGATTCCTAAACCCTTTCTCCGATTTGGATGTAAAAACTCTCATATTGCAGCTGGGAGTGTGCACTTTCAGCATATATATATATATATATATATATATATATATATATATATATATATATATATATATATATAATATATATATATATATATATATATATATATATATATATATATATATATCTCACACTATGAAGAAAAAGACATGGATCGCACATCCCAAAAATACAATGATCTAAAGCCGCTAGGCAAAAAATTAAATAGAACATGAGGTTCTTTTGTTACCATTCTGATCAGATTGTATTAAGCCCACTGCCACGTCACGGCAAACCTCTTGAGTGGGTCCCTAACCTGACCTTTTTGTGCGGCACCGTGCACTGACCACCGCCGCAGCGACAAAGCGCCAGCAGGGCGGGCGACCTGGTGCCTCACAGCACCCATGCTGCAAGGCAAAGCCCCCAAGGCTCCAGGCCGCGCCGCCCCACTGACACCACACCACCACAACAGCAGCCACCACACAGCACCAGCACACAGTGAGAGGAGCTGTGCACTCACCTCCCACTGGCTCCCATATGTGGACTGGGAGCAAAAAGAAGGCTGACCCCTGTGCCAAATGGGGAGAGTGCAGATCCAAGCAAAAAAAGAGAGGGATAGAATGTTGTATAACACACTATGAAGAAAAAGACATGGATCGCACATCCCAAAAATACAATGATCTAAAGCCGCTAGGCAAAAAATTAAATAGAACATGAGGTTCTTTTGTTACCATTCTGATCAGATTGTATTTTGCTTGGATCTGCACTCCCCCCATTTGGCACAGGTGTTTTTAATCAGCAGGAGACTGCAAGAGGGGTCAGCCTTTTTTGCTCCCAGTTTACACATGGGAGCCGGTGGGAGGTGAGTGCGCAGCTTCTCTCACTGTGTGTTGGTGCTGTGCATTGGCCGCTGTTGCGGTGATGTCGTGACAGTGGGGCAGTGCGGCCTGGAGCCTTGGAGGCTTTGCCTTGCAGCATGGGTGCTGTGAGGCGCCAGGTCGCCTGCCTTGCTGGTGCTTTGTCGCCGTGGCAGTGGTTGGTGCACAGTGCCGCACCATAAAGGCTTTAGATTAGGGACCCACTCAAGAGGTTCGCCGTGACGTGGCAGTGGGCTTAATACAGTCTGATCAGAATGGTAACTAAGAACCTCATGTTCTATTTAAATTTTTGCCTAGCGGCTTTTAGATCAATGTATTTTTGGGATGTGCGATCCATGTCTTTTTCTCCATGGCTTGATATATAATATATATATATATATATATATATAAACAACAACAAGGCAGAATCCAGCAATAACGTGAGCAATCCAGGATGCTGTTAAAAAAATTTTTTCTTTCTTTTTATTCATAAATTCATTGAAATATAATGGTCCAAGCAATACAGAACAGCATTATCGCAGGTAAATAGCGCAGATAGGACAACGCGTTTCAGCGGTAAAATCCGCCTTCTTCACGGTCCAGAATCTGATCTGCTTTCCAAACATAGAACCTTATATACATCTCACTCCCATCAGGATAATTACAAACATGTGTGAGAGATTTAAAAACATATGCTAGAAAAGCAAATCAAACATGTAAGCTATCCGCATATTAATCAATATACAGCATGCATAATAGTTATAAGGAAAGGATTCAACATTTTGGAGAAAAATACAATCAGAAAATCCAATAACCTGACCATAAAACTTTTTAACAGCATCCTGGATTGCTCATGTTATTGCTGGATTCTGCCTTGTTGTTGTTTATATATATATATATATATTATATATTATATATATTATATATTATATTATATTATATTCACAGTTAAAATTGTTGGTACCCCTCGTTCAATTAATGGAAACCCCGCATTGGTCACATAAATAACTTCAATCTGACAAAGGTAATAATAAATAAGAAGTCTATGAAAATGAACAAATGAAAGTCAGACATTGCTTTTCTGCTTTCGCAGAATTTAAAAAAAAATTAAAATTCCTGAAATAGGGCTGGACAGAAATGATGGTCCCTTAACTTTAATATTTTGTTACACAACCTTTTGAAGCAATCACTGCAATCAATCGATTCCTGTAACTGTCAATGAGACTTTTGCACCTCTCGACAGGTATTTTGGCCCACTCCTCAAGAGCAAACTGCTCCAGTTATCTCCTGTTTGAAGGTTGCCTGTTCCAGACAGCATGTTCCAGCTCTTTCCAAAGATGCTGAATAGGATTTAGGTCTTGGCTCATAGAGGCCACTTCAGAGTAGTCCAATGTTTTCCTCTTAGCAATTCTTGGGTGTTTTTTAGCTGTGTGTTTAGGTCATTATCCTGTTGCAAGACCCATGTTCTGCGACTGAGATAAAGCTTTCTGACACTGGGCAGCACATTTCTCTCTAGAATTCCTTGATAGTCTGCAAAGATTCAAGACACCCCGTGCCAGATGCAGCCAAGATGCCCCAGAAAATAACAGCTTCCTCCATGTTTCACAGTAGGGACAGTGTTCTTTTCTTGATATGCTTAATTTTTCCGTCTGAACAGAGCGCTGATGTGCCTTGCCAAAAAGTTCCATTCTTGTCTCATCCCTCCATAAGACATTCTCCTAGAAGCTTTGTGGCTTCTCAACATGTAGTTTAGCAAATTTCAGTTTGGCTTTTAATCTTTTTTTTGTCAACAATTGTGTCCTCATTGGTCATCTCCCATGAAGTCCACGTTGGCTCCAACAACAACGGCTGGTGTGATCTGACACTGATGTTACTTGAGCTTGAAGTTCACGTTTAATCTCAGTAGGTTTTTCTGGGTTCTTTTTTTACCATTCGTTTTTTCCAACTTTGATTTGTCATCAATTTTCCTCCTGCGGCCATGTCCAGGGAGGCTACAGTCCCTTGGGTCTTAAATTTCTGAATGTGTAACTGTAGTCACAGGAATATCAAGCTGCTTGGAGATGGTCTTATATCCTTTATCTTTTATTATGCTTGTCTATAATTTTCTTTCTAATCTCCTGAGACAACGTTCCTTCGATTCCTCTGATCCATGTTGAGTGTGGCACACACTGTCACCAAACAGCACAGTGAGTATCTGTAGCCCTATATACAGGTCCACTGACTGATTACAAGATTGTAGACACCTTTTGATTCAACATGTCCCTTTTGTCACATTATTTTCCGGGGTACCATCATTTCTGGCCAGGCCTATTTCATAAGTTTTTGGTTTTTGTTTTTTTTTTTTTAAAAGGTTGAAAAGCAACGTCTGACTGTCATTTGTTCATTTACTTATTACATTTATCAAATTCAACTTATTTCTGTGACCATTGTGGGTTTTTCTTTCATTAAACGAGGGGTACCAACAATTTTAACCGTGTATATGTATATGTATGTATATGTGTATATATATATATATATATATATATATATATATATATATATACATATACATGCATATATTCCCGTATTCCCCCTGTGCTAGTCTGTCTATTGTAACGTGTACATGTATTCTGTATGTAACCCCCTCATGTACAGCACCATGGAATCAATGGTGCTCTATAAATAAACAATAATAATAATAATAATAATAATATATATATATGTATATGTGTGTGTGTGTGTATATATATATATATATCTATATCTCTATTAATGTGTATATATATATATATCTCTATTAATGTGTATATATATATCTCTATTAATGTGTGTGTGTATATATATATATATATATATATCTCTATTAATGTGTATATATATATATATATCTCTATTAATGTGTATATACATATATATATATATATATATATATATATATATATATATATATATATATATACACATACATACACACATACATATACACATTAATAGAGATATATATATATATATATATATATATATATATATATATATATATATATATATATATATATAATATAATCTCTATTAATGTGTATATGTATGTGTGTATGTATGTGTATATACATATATATATACACATACATACACACATACATATACACATTAATAGATATTATATATATATATATATATATATATATATATATATATATATATATATATATATATATATATATATATATATATATATATATATATATATATATATATATATATATATATAATAATACTTATTTATTTTTTTTTCACACACACTACAGACAGAGGTTTGGACACACCTTCTCATTCAAAGAGTTTTCTTTATTTTCATGACTCTGAAATTTGTAGGTTCACATTGAAGGCATCAAAACGATGAATTAACACATGTGGAATGAAATACTTAACAATAGTGTGAAACAACTGAAAATATGTCTTATATTCTAGTTTCTTCAAAGTTGCCACCTTTTGCTTTGATTACTGCTTTGCACACTCTTGGCATTCTCTTGATGAGCTTCAAGAGGTAGTCACTGGAAATGGTTTTCACTTCACAGGTGTGCCCTGTCAGGTTTAATAAGTGGGATTTCTTGCCTTATAAATGGGGTTGGGACCATCAGTTGTGTTGTGCAGAAGTCTGGTGGATACACAGCTGATAGCCCTACTGAATATACTGTTATCTGCTTTTTTCTTGCCATAATACAAATTCTAAGTAAAGAAAAACGAGGGGCCATCATTACTTTAAGAAATGAAGGTCAGTCAGTCTGAAAAAATTGGGTAAACTTTAAAAGTATCTCCAAGTGCGGTGGAAAAACCATCAAACGCTACAAAGAAACTGGCTCACATGAGAACCGCCCCAGGAAAGGAAGACCAAGAGTTACCTCTACTGCGGAGGATAAGTTTATCCGAGTCACCAGCCTCAGAAATCGCTGGTTAACAGCAGCTCAGATTGGAGACCAGGTTAATGCCACACAGAGTTCTAGCAGCAGACACATCTCTAGAACAACTGTTAAGAGGAGACTTTGTGCAGCAGGCCTTCATGGTAAAATAGCTGCTAGGAAACCACTGTGAAGGACAGGCAACAAGCAGAAGAGACTTGTTTGGGCTAAAGAACACAAGGAATGGACATTAGACCAGTGGAAATCTCTGCTTTGGTCTGGTGAGCCCAAATATGAGATCTTTGGATCCAAACACCGTGTCTTTGTGCGACACAGAAAAGGTGAACGGATGGACTCTACATGCCTGGTTCCTACCATGAAGCATGGAGGAGGAGGAGGTGTGATGGTGTGGGGGTGCTTTGCTTTGCTGGTGACACTGTTGGGGATTTATTCAAAATTGAAGGCATACTGAATCGGCATGGCTACCACAGCATCTTGCAGCGGCACGCTATTCCATCCGATTTGTGTTTAGTTGGACCATCATTTATTTTTCAACAGGACAATGACCCCAAACACACCTCCAGGCAGTGTAAGGGCTATTTGACTAAGAGTGATGGGGTGCTACGCCAGATGACTTGGCCTCCAGTCACGAGACCTGAACCCAATCGAGATGGTTTGGGGTGAGCTGGATCGCTGAGTGAAGGTAAAAGGGCCAAAAAGCGCTAAGCATTTCTGGGAACTCCTTCAAGACTGTTGGAAAACCATTTCTGGTGACTACCTCTTGAAGCTCATCAAGAGAATGCCAAGAGTGTGCAAAGCAGTAATCAAAGCAAAAGGTGGCTACTTTGAAGAACCTAGAATATAAGACATATTTGCAGCTGTTTCACACTTGTTTAAGTATTTCATTCCACATGTGATAATTCATAGTTTTGATGCCTTCAATGTGAATCTACAATTTTCAGAATCATGAAATAAACAAAACTTTGAGGTGTGTCTAAACTTTTGCTGTGTGTGTGTATATGTGATATATAAAATTATATATAATGTATTAATAATATTTATTACACACGTGATATACATGTCTTTCTAGGCCTCTCCTTGCTGGCAGTAGTTAGCATTAAATGGCATTGATAAACATCTTGCAAGTAATTATGTGTTAAGTGGCCGGCAATAATGAAGTTAAATGCAGTAATTAGGATAATATTAATCTTGTAAGCTCTTCAGGACAAGACTGGGCATTTCCTGCTGAGATTTCAGCCCCTACCTCTGTTATGTGTCTATGTGAAGCTTACATATAGTTGTATCCAAACGTTTTGAGACTGACACAAATTTTGTTTTTTCACAGTTTGCTTGTGTTTTTAGATCTTTTACTTAATGTTTCTATGGTTACTGAACTACAGTTCAGTAACCATAGAAACTTAATATAGAAGTCAAGTTTATATAAAGTTGTAATCTACAGTGTTGACCCTTATTATAGAAGACCTCTGCCCTTCGTGCGGACATGCTGGATTACATCCTCCTGACTGATGATGGTCCATTCTTGTCTAATCAGTGCTTGGAATTTATCATGGTTTCCGAATTTCTCCACCCACTTTTTGGGGATTGATCACAGGTTTTCAATGAGATTGAGGTCTAAGGGATTTTCTGGCTGTGGACCTAAAATGTCAATGTGTTGTTTACCAAGCCACTTGGTTATCGCTTTTGCCTTGTGGTATGGTGCAACATGTTTCTCCTGGATTGTTGGGAGAAGTTGCTCTTGGAGGATGTGTAGATACCATCTTTATTCTTGGCAGTATTCGTAAAGGACGAGACCACGCCAGCGTTTTGTTTTATTTCATCTCTGGAATGGTGCTTTACAGGTTATTCCCTGTCTCGTACTCTCCCTCCGACAGCTTCACCGTCTATAACCGCCGCTCTGGTCTATCTACAGTGTTTCATGGATCGCGCTGGAGGTCACAACTCAATACTTCTCTGAGAGACTTGGAGAGACTTGTTCTGGCTCTTATTGTGTGGCATTGAGATCTTGTGATGTATCTTCTGACTTTCAGCCAGTCAGAAGTTACGGGTACAAGATGGCAATACAGGACTGGAGCAATAGCAAAAAGAGGTTGAGCCGCCAGAGAGCGAGTATAAGACACCGATCTTATACTCACTCTTTGGCGCATTCTTTTTTTTTTTTTTTTTTCCTTTTTTTAGCGCTGCTCCGGTCCTGTGGCACCATCTTGTGCCTATAACTTCAGGGGACTTAAATTTAAAGGGAACCTCTCAGGTCCCCTATGCCCTCCAACCCAGCAGCATTGATACCTATATGCCCAAATTCCCTAACTAACCAGCCCTGTATGACCCTATTTACTAATAAAAAGATTTAAAAAAAACAAACAAACCCTACTTCACTATTCCTATGCTAATAACATAATAAGGGCCTTGACTATTTGCAGGGGTGTTTGTTAGTTCCCCAGGCTAGCCGGTCCTCTTTCTATGTTATCACATGCCTATGATAACATGATTTCCACGAGCTGGTGTCATCGCCAGCTCCTGGAAATCTCGCGCATGCTCACGGCTGATCAGCTGCGTCCATGCTCCTCAGAAGCCAGGTGAATGCTTCCCGGCCTCATTAGGCGCGCTGTGCATGACCAGACAGCTCACGTACAGGTCTTCTGAACATTATACAGGGCCGATCAGGCAGGGAATTTGAGCATACAGCCATGAATGCTGCTGGGTTGGAGGGCATAGGGGGACCTGATAGGTTCCCTTTTAAAGCACCACTCCAGCGGTGAAATGGGGGGGGGGATCCGGAGTGGTGCTGTAAACAAAATTGTCTGAGCTCATGCTCTTGGATGATAAGTAACCCCAACCTTGATTGGTCTCGGGGTGCCTTATTGTTGGCAGGACACAGGACTCGTGGTAGAGGTCACCTTTTCTTCTCCGGACAGCCATTATTCCAGATGTCCCAAACAGGGGGCTTCATCAGGAAGATACCGTTGCTCCCAGTCCTCTGCAGGACATCAGTCTGTAGGAGGTACAGGGATTGGACTGTGAGAATGACTGTCCGGAGGAGAAAAGGTGAGCACTATCACGAGTCCTGGGTCCCACCAACAGTAAAGTATCCCAAGGCCATTCAAGGGACTGGGGTCACTCACAAACCTCCTAAGAACCCTGCCATGGATAAAGATTGGTATCTAAACCTGCTACTAGAGCACCTTTATTCCAATGATCCAGGAGCAATTGGGTGATAAACAATGATTTACCTTCGTTACCAGCCTCCGCAGCTCTCACTCTGCCAGTGCCGGCTCCTGCTCCCTGCACACGCTAAGCTAAGCGGTGTGCACTGGTAACTAAGGTAAACATCGGGTAACCATACCCGGTGTACCTTAGTTACCAGTGTCCGCAGCTTCCAGACACCAACTCCGTGCAAGCGCAGCGTCGCTTGCACGCCGATGCTGGCTGGGGGCTGGTCACTGGTCGCTGGTGAGATCTGCCTGTTTGACAGCTCACGAGCGACCATGTAGCGATGCAGCAGTGATCCTGACCAGGTCAGATCGCTGGTGGGATCGCTGCTGCGTCGCTAAAGTGTGACGGTACCCTTAGACTTTGAACGGGTCATATCATTCATTAAATTCATTCAGCGCAATCTTCCAGGGCTATTCCACCAAAGACATTTATGGCCACACTTTAGGATATGTTCTAAATGTCAGCCACTGACCCTAATAATTCATTACAACACAGCTGCGGACAGTAAAACCCTACCACTTTCTGTAGCGCTGCCGATTGATTTTAAAAAGACTATCACCGGCTTTTTGCTTCCCCATCAGCAGCATAATGTAGAGACCGAGATCCTGATTCCAGCGATGTGTCACTTACTGACTTGTTTGATAAAATCAATGTTTTCTGTGCTACAGATCTAGCAATTATACAGAGCTCGAATATGCTGGACTACCTGGCAGCACGCCAAGTAGAAAGCTAATGATAAAGTCACTGTTTAATCAGCAGTGATTATCAAAACTACACTAAGCACTCTAGTAAGTGACACATCTCTGGAATCAGGGTCTCTGTCTATATTATGCTGCTCTCAGATTAGGTGGCAAAACCTGGTGACAGATTCCCTTTAATGTAACACACAGTGTGATATGTTTTGTGCCATTTTTGAAGTGCGGTAGGGGTATGTGGATATGTCGTCTTCAGGCAGAGTCCTCCAAGATTCTGCCAGAAAAAGGCAATAAAAGTGACCTCAAAACAACACTGCTGGTACATGCTCTGTTTAAGGTGTTTTTTTTTTTTTTTTTTTTTTTTTTTAAAAAACGGCTCCAAGGTTTGGAAACCTTTTAAGTGGCTTAAAGTAAAGTAGTGACCTGTTCATTATTCGGAAGATTCCAGCTGGAAATCGCTCTTTCATTCACTGAATAAGGTAAAAGACACCGCCGGTGAAGCCACTGCAAGAATCACAGCAAAACCGCCGGCAAAGCCACTTCAGCACAACAATGGGATTGAGATCTGGGGAGTTTCCGGTCCTTGAAGCCAAAATATGTTTTATTCACTGGACCACTTAGCTATCACTTTTGCCTTGTGACAGGGTGTCCACCATGCTGGAAAAAGATTGGGTAACCACCCTGGTTACCCGATGTTTACCTTGGTTACAGCTTACCGCAGGCTGTCAGACGCCGGCTCCTGCTCCCTGCACATTCAGGATTGTTGCTCTCTCGCTGTCACACACAGCGATCTGCGCTTATCAGCGGGAGAGCAACAATAAAAAAACGAACCAGCGCTGTGTGTAACGAGCAGCGATCTCACAGCAGGGGCCAGATCGCTGCTCAGTGTCACACACAGCGAGATCGCTAATGAGGTCACAAAAACCGTGACTCAGCAGCGATCTCTCTGTGTGTGAAGTACCCCTAACTAAAGCCTTGATAAAACAAATGGATTAATGGCCTTTGATTTTTGTGCAGCTGATACTTGCTCCATTTTTGGTTGAATGGATTTCCGCTCCACAGTTCTGTGGTCACATTATATATGGTGGCCATTGTGCTCGCACTGTATTACTTCATGCTATTCATATGTTGCATGCAAATGCTAGACCGACCGTGTACTCCGTCAGTGTTTGCCTGGCTTTTCTCATTGTAATTTACCTTGATATTGAATTGGGGACATAGGAAAATGAGCTCATTAGAAACTGGCACTTTACATGTATTCGTTTTCATAATGATAAATATGACCCCATTAAGCACAATGTAGGAAAAGCCTAATCTGTCATACCGAGGTATTTGAGTGTTCTGAAAAAGGGTAGCAAACATCCACCAAGCAAAAGAAACTAGGCACATATCGTTGTATAGTTAGGAAAATATATCATTAAGGGGTCCGTATAAATTGGGGTCTATGATCAGCTGAACACTAGAAGTCCCATAGAGGGGTCATTTGACATTTCTACCATTGGAACCCTATGGAGCTCAAAATTCCTGGGACTTCTAGTGTTAAAGGTTTATCACCTATCGACCGAATAGAGAACCCTCACCACACGTCCCCAAAATATGGCTCCAGTGTATGACATTTGATGAGTACGGTAGTCAAGCATACGTAAAAATATTTTCCTTAAAGTCTCTGGGGCGGACTAATGTGGGCGTCACACGAGACGATATATCGTGCGATATGTCATCGGGGTCACGTCGTAAGTGACGCACATCCAGCATCATTTGATATATCGTAGCGTGAACAAGCAAAAATACTCACCTTATCGTTGCTCGTTGACACGTCGCTCATTTTCAAAAAGTCGTTTCTTCTTCTCTGCGCCGGTTGTTCATCGTTCCCGAGGCAGCACACATCGCTCCGTGTGACACCCCGGGAACGATGAACACAGCTTACCTGCGTCCCGCCGGAAATGCTGAAGGAAGGAGGTGGGCGGGATGTTTACCTCCCACTCATCTCCGCCCCTCCGCTTCTATTGGCCGGCCGCTGTGTGACGTCGCTGTGACGCCGAACGTCCCACCCCCTTCAGGAAGAGGATTTCGCCGCCCACAGCGACGTCGCTCAGCAGTTAAGTGCGTTTGACGGTGGTTTAACGACTTTGTGTGCCAGAGGCGGGTGCAGTAGCGACGGGGGTGGGTGCAATAGCACGATAGATCACCTTGTGTGACGCCCGCATTAGGCAGTGATTGTTGTCCTGGTAGTCTTTGTGTGCTATGACAGTGTGCATGCTTGCAATGCTCCACTCAAACGAAGGACCGGTGTGGGATCCCCACGAGTTTGTACTGTTATCACCAATCCTGTCTGTGACTATGTTCACACAGGGCTTTTTTGGTAAGTTTTGGGGTTTGTTTGTTTTTTTTCCTGACCAAAACCTGATCTTGTGGCAGGAAAATCTCCTTTGAATCGTCTGCGTTTTTGGTGCGTTTTTTTAGTGGCGTTTTTGCTGCAGATTTTTTTTTTTTTTTACAAAATGGGTTGTGTCCAATGAAAAAACGCAGCAAAGAATTGACATGCTCATTCTTTAAAAACCTGACCAAAAATGCAAGTATTTGACAAAATAGTCAGGAAAAAAACCTGATGTGTTTGTGTGCATGAGATTTCAGAAATCTCAGACTTTGCTGGGACTGTAAAAAGCAGCTTATTAGCATGGATTTGCATAAAACCAAGGCAAATCTGCAGCTAATAAACGCAGCAAAAACTTACTTAAAAAAGCCCTGTGTGAACATAGGCTATCTGTTTCTGAAGAATGGTGACCTTGGCTGGTATAGGTTGCTTGGCCAAAGATCACTGTATGTTGCTGCTTTGTGCAGTGTAATGCAGGGAAATGGGGTCACCTTGCGACTTAGACAAGTGGGGCGCCAAAAATCCCAATGGATCAGACTTTTATGCAGGGCTGTGGAGTCGGTAAGCCAAACCTGCGACTCCGACTCCTCAATTTCCCTTGCACCAACTCAGACTCCACGACTCCGACTCCCACATATATTGCTTATATTTAAGTGAAAAATGTATTGTAGTACAATGTGAACATCAGACATTTAATAATTTTATGATACAATAATAAAGATATTTAGATAGAACATAAAATATATTTATTGGAATACAACTTTAGAACCCAAGTGCTCTTGCATCTGGCACGCCTGTAGGCCACTCATCCTAACTGCTACCTCAGTCAGAGCTTCTTTTCCTTTAGTACGCTGTTGATAATCAAGCAGTATACGATGACTTCTTGGGTCCACATAAACAGCTGCCAGAAGAATTTTATTTTCCAATAGCTGTGTCTTCCTCTGTTTCATTGAAGCAGAAATGCCATCTGCGATTAAACCTCCTCTTTGGGACAGGCAAAATAGCAAGTTCTTCCACTCCCTTATGAAAATGCTAGGAGTTAAATCCTCAGCTTGTAATTTTTTTAGTCACGGTTAATGGGTGATTAAGCAATTCCTTCAGTTCAGCCACCCGTGTCCATTGACCTTCTTTTAGGGTTACCTGAGGGTTCACCATATCTATAAGAAACTGTTTTAGTTCAAGCAATCTCTCAATCATTAAATAAGTGCTGCCCCATCGAGTGGCTTGATCGACAATTGCCCCTTTCTCAGCACGTCTCTTCAAGATGGAATCAATTGTAGGGGTTCTGGTGGCAATAACCAATTTCCTCACTTTTCCAATCAGATTTCCCGCATGTCCCTCTTACAGACTAGCTCTTATTGCCAGCTGCAGCGTGTGCACAATACAGCGCATGTGATGAATATGAAAGTGTTTTTGAAGCAGCTTCAACAAGATCATCTAATTCTAAAGTATCATTTTGCTGGTCTTCTGTTGTAATGTTTGTTCAACTCAGTAAGGCCTAATCCACACGGCGAGAAAAACAGTGCGAGTGGAATGCTATAAAACATCGCATTCCACTCGGACCAATTCTAGCCTGTGTCAGCACACATGAGCGATTATTTTCTCAGCCCTAATCAGACTGACTACCGCTAGTGCAGTGCGAGAATGGCAATAGCCGGCTACACAGGAGAGAGGGAGAGAAATCCCCCTCCCTCCTGAGTGCCGGCCCGCCCCCCGCAGCTGAGGTCTGCTCGCACGAACGGACCACAGTTGCAAGGACACACGCATGACACTTGGCTCTGCTGTACTGCCAGCACGAGCCGAGTGTCATGCAAGGGGATCGCAGTAGTCCCTGTGTGGCCCCAGCCTTACATGAACAGCGCTGTGGCTCCACCTCACACATACTGAATCCTAAATTTTCTTCTAGATGTTAATTACTCTCATTCATTAGTTTAATTGTACTTCTCATGTTTGAGGAATTGTTTTGTGAGGATCCGTTATTGGGCTCAAAAATGGATCCTCACAAAGAATGATTGTCAGTTTGTGAGGTGTTTTTCTAATCTGCTTTTGCTATTGAAAACATTATCTATGAGCTCAAAAACCTTTCAGGTGATGCGTTTTTTTAAAAAGCTGATCTGCTTTTGCAGCTGAAAAATGTATCCTCACAAAACGCAGGAACAACACTGTGAATGTAGTCTTAAGCGGGCTTTACACGCTGTGATCTCGCTAGCGACATCGCAAGCGATTGTACCCGCCCCATCGGTTGTGCGACACGGGCAAATCGCTGCCCGTCGCGCACAACCTTGCTTAACCCCGTCACACGGACTTACCTGCCCTGCGACGTCGCTCTGGCTGGCGATCCGCCTCCTTTCTAAGAGAGCGGGTCGTGCGGCGTCACAGCGATGTCACACGGCAGCTGTCCAATAGAAGCGGAGGGGCGGAGATGTGTGGGACGTAAACATCCCGCCCACCTCCTTCCTTCTGCAATAGCCGGTGGAGGCAGGTAAGGAGATGTTCCTCGCTCCTGCGGTGTCACACACAGCGATGTGTGCTGCCGCAGGAACGAGGAACAACATCGCTAATTAAAAGTAAACAATTTTTTGTTTTTAGGACGACCTCTCCGCGGCAAACGATCGTTTTAGGTCGCACATGACTGTCACACGCTACAATATCGTTAATGACGCCGGATGTGCGGTCCCTACCCTGCAGATCCCATTCACCTGCATCCTGCTGCGATGTAGCAGTATCATAGTGATGTTTGGCCACAGACCCCCACGTCCACCCCCCCACTCTGAAGGCCAAATAACTAGTTACAGCTGCTACAAGGAGCCCCTGTGATCACTCTTGTCGGACTTTTCTGACAATATTTTTTTAACCCTTGTACTCTGTTGTGGAGTAGGTGTTAATGTCCCTAGCCGTGGACTGGCTGATACTAGGGTGCATTCTCCCTTTTCATACTGTTTTATGGCAGCAGTTCTTGGCCCAGTCATTGGTCTCAGAGCCTAAACGAACATCTTCAGCGGCATAATTCTCTTTGATGACAGCAGTTCTCATTGTGCTGCTGTTCTTTCTTTGAAGGGTTATTCCCATCTCCAAGATCCTATCCCAATATGTAGTAGGAATATTATTATTATTATTATTATTATTATTATTATTATTATTATTATTATTATTATTATTATTTATTAATAAATTAATAATGTTGGCAAATATCTCCAATTAGAAATATAGTATAGTTCTTCTGACTCACTATGTCTCTTACCTCATGTTCAGGGCATTGCAGGACTTTAGGTATCCATGGTTACAACCATGCATATAGTCACAGATAGTCAGTTACTAGTGGTCATAACCATGGATATCTAAGCTGCAATGCCCTGAACATGAGGTAAATGACATAGTGAATCAGAAGAACTATGCTACATTTCTTTGTCGCTCTATTGGGAGACCCAGACAATTGGGTTGTATAGGCTATGCCTCCGGAGGCCGCACAAAGTATTACACTCAAAAGTGTTAAGCCCCTCCCCTTCTGCCTATACACCCCCCGTGCTCCCACGGGCTCCTCAGTTTTTTGCTTTGTGCGAAGGAGGTCAGACACGCACAGCACAGCTCCACAGATTGGTCAGCAGCAGCTGCTGACCATGTCGGATGGAAGAAAAGTGGGCCCATATAGGGCCCCCAGCATGCTCCCTTCTCACCCCACTCTTGTCGGCGGTGTTGTTAAGGTTGAGGTATCCATTGCGGGTACGGAGGCTGGAGCCCACATGCTGCTTTCCTTCCCCATCCCCCTCAGGGCTCTGGGTGAAGTGGGATCCTATCGGTCTCCAGGCACTGAGACCGTGCTTCATCCACAACTCCTGTGGAGACTGCTGGATAGGAGCCGGGTACCGTTCAGGGACATGGCCCTGCTACTTGAAGGTACTCTGTATCCCTGTGGGGACCGCGCACGGCAACACCTCAGCTTTGCTGGGTGTGCTAGTGCACCGGGGACCGCGGCGCTGACCGGGTTTAACTGTGCCATTACACACTCAGCGTCGCTGAGTGTGTTTATATGTAGGGGCTACCGCGCTAACCGCCGCTGCCATGGGAAACTGCGGCGCGGCTGGGACTTGTAGTTCGCCGGGGACTTCGGCGCCGGCCGCGCTTTTACGGCGGCCATTCTTATACTCGAGTCCCCGGCTTTCTTGCGGCCTAGCTTCCTTTTCTCCCGCCCCCAGCCCTGACAGGCAGGGGAAGGGCGGGACGCTGCACGGAACGAGCAGCACTGAGGGCTGGAATATGATTTGCATACTCCACCCCCCTCACTGTGCACAGTGTGAGCACCAGTTCCCGCACTTTCTCGGCCACGCCCACGGCTCCCTCCTCTCGTCAGGACGCCGCAGCCATTCCTGTCAGCTCCTCCGACGCTGCAGAGAGGGACAAACCCTGGGAGACCCAGACACGGTCTCTGGTGGCCTCACAACCGCTTTAGGCGGCTGGTAAGCAGCACCTGTGGTGCTAGCCCCATGGTGCTGTAGTGTATTGATACATTATTTGTTTATAGTATATACTCTACACTGTATGAGCACAGTTCATTCTGGCTATATACCCTATTGTGTTACTCAGGGAAAACAATAGCATGGCGCCCACAAAAGGCAGGGGTGCCAAAACACAGGCTTATTATGCTGCCTGCGCCGCATGTAAGACCCCGCTACCGGCAGGTTCCACTGACCCTCATTGTGTGCACTGTTCGGCCCCTGTGACACTTCTTCAGCCAGAGCCTCTGCTAAGAGGGGCCCAGGGGGAGCCACCTGTTGACACTGTCCAGGTGACGGGGACTGAGTTTGCAAAACTCTCTGAGACTATGGCTAAGATACTAGAAGCCTTGCAGTCCAGGCCGGTATCTCAGCAAAGGGACTCTGTTGAATCATTGTTCCCTGACCCCCCTCAGTTGGTCCAACAATGTCCTCCCGGGGTATCTCATACATCCCAGGCTGAGGGTTATGACTTAGACCCCAGCCCCAGACCGAATAAGCGGGCTCGCTTAGAATTTCCCTCGACATCATATTTGTTTAGGGTCTCAGCGGGGGGAATCTCTGGTTGATGATGCGCAGACAGCTGATCAGGATTCTGATCCTGAGGGCGCTCTCAATCTTAATACTCCAGACGGGGACGCCATAGTGAACGATCTTATTGCGTCCATCAATCAAATGCTGGATATTTCTCCCTCAGCTCCTCCGGCGGAGGAGTCAGCGTCTCAGCAGGAGAAATTCCGTTTCAGGTTCCCCAAGCGCACACCGAGTATGTTTCTAGACCACTCTGATTTCAGAGAGGCAGTCCAGAATCACCATGCTTGTCCAGATAAGCGTTTTTCTAAGCGCCTTAAGGATACACGTTATCCTTTTCCCCCTGACGTGGTTAAAGGTTGGACTCAGTGTCCCAAAGTGGACCCTCCAATCTCCAGACTGGCGGCTAGATCCATACTTGCAGTGGAAGATGGGGCCTCGCTCAAAGATGCCACTGACAGGCAGATGGAGCTCTGGTTGAAATCCATCTATGAAGCTATCGGAGCTTCTTTTGCCCCAGCATTCGCAGCCGTTTGGGCGCTACAAGCTATCTCAGCAGGTCAAGCGCAAATTGAAGCAGCCACATGCACGGCCGCGCCACAAGTGGCATCCATTACCACCCAGACCTCGGCAATTGCGTCTTACGCTATTAATGCGGTCCTGGACTCTGCGAGCCGTACGGCGGTTGCGGCCGCCAATTCGGTGGTACTCCGCAGGGCCTTGTGGCTACGGGAATGGAAGGCAGATTCTGCTTCCAAAAAGCGCTTAACCAGTTTGCCAATTTCTGGCGACAGGCTGTTTGGCGAGCGTCTGGATGAAATCATCAAACAATCCAAGGGAAAGGATACATCCTTACCCCAGCCCAAACAGAACATACCCCAACAGAGGAGAGGGCAGTCGAGGTTTCGGTCCTTTCGGGGCGCGGGCAGGTCCCAATTCTCCTCGTCCAAAAGGTCTCAGAAAGATCAAGGGAACTCTGATGCATGGCGGTCTAAGTCACGTCCTAAAAAGACCACCGGAGGCGCCGCTAACAAAGCGGCTTCCTCATGACTTTCGACCTCCTCTAGGTCCGCTTGGGCGCTCATTCTTGCTATCAATGGTGTTGTGACTGGCACAACCCGATCAGGTGAGTGCACCACTTCTTTTATGTTTGCCCAATATATCGGGTAAGACCCTATTGCGCCTTTTCTCTCCCATATAGACCTCCTCTAGTAACATCATCGGTCGGTGGCTGGCTCTCCCGCTTTTGCGACACCTGGCTGCCACAAATAAAAGACCGCTGGGTGAGAGACATTCTGTCTCACGGTTACAAGATAGAGTTCACCTCTCGTCCCCCGACTCGATTCTTCAGGTCATCCCCGCCTCCCGAGCGAGCCGAGGCTCTTCTGCAGGCGCTGGGCACTCTGAAGGCAGAAGGAGTGGTGGTCCCTGTTCCTCTTCAGCAACAGAGCCACGGTTTTTACTCCAACTTGTTTGTGGTCCCAAAGAAGGACGGGTCTTTCCGCCCGGTCCTGGACCTGAAACTGCTCAACAAACACGTAAAAACCCGACGGTTCAGGATGGAATCCCTCCGCTCCGTCATCGCCTCAATGTCCCAAGGAGATTTCCTTGCATCGATCGATATCAAAGATGCTTAACTCCACGTACCGATTGCTCCAGAGCACCAGCGCTTCTTGCGCTTCGCCATAGAAAACGAACACCTGCAGTTCGTGGCACTGCCGTTCGGCCTGGCAACAGCCCCACGGGTTTTTACCAAGGTTATGGCTACTGTAGTAGCGCTCCTACACTCGCAGGGTCACTCGGTGATCCCGTACTTGGACGATCTGCTGATCAAGGCACCCTCTCAAGAGGCATGCCAACGCAGCCTCGACGCTACCCTGGAGACTCTCCAGGGTTTCGGGTGGATCATCAATTTTCCAAAGTCAAATCTGACACTGGCCCAATCGCTGACATATCTTGGCATGGAGTTTCATACCCTCTCAGCGATAGTGAAGCTTCCGCTGATCAAGCAGCAGTCACTACAGAAAGGGGTACAATCTGTCCTTCAAGGTCAGTCACACCCCTTGAGGCGCCTCATGCACTTCCTGGGGAAGATGGTGGCAGCAATGGAGGCAGTCCCTTTCGCGCAGTTTCACCTGCGTCCCCTTCAATGGGACATCTTACGCAAATGGGACAGGAAGCCGACGTCCCTCGACAGGACCGTCTCCCTCTCTCAGGCGACCAAAGCTTCCCTTCGGTGGTGGCTCCTTCCCACTTCATTATCGAAGGGGAAATCCTTCCTACCCCCATCCTGGGAAGTAGTCACGACGGACGCGAGTCTGTCAGGGTGGGGAGCGGTTTTTCTCCACCACAGGGCTCAGGGTACGTGGACCCAGCAAGAGTCCTCGCTTCAGATCAATGTTCTGGAAATACGGGCAGTGTATCTTGCCCTGAAAGCGTTCCAGCAGTGGCTGAAGGGCAAGCAGATCCGAATTCAGTCGGACAACTCCACAGCGGTGGCATACATCAACCACCAAGGCGGCACACGCAGCCGGCAAGCCTTCCAGGAAGTCCGGCGGATTTTGATGTGGGTGGAAGCCACGGCCTCCACCATATCCGCAGTTCACATCCCAGGCGTGGAAAACTGGGAAGCAGATTATCTCAGTCGCCAGGGCATGGACGCAGGGGAATGGTCCCTTCACCCGGACGTGTTTCAGGAGATCTGTTGCCGCTGGGGGGTGCCGGACGTCGACCTCATGGCGTCCCGGCACAACAACAAGGTACCAATGTTCATGGCACGGTCTCAAGATCCCAGAGCTCTGGCGGCAGACGCCTTAGTTCAGGATTGGTCGCAGTTTCAGCTCCCTTATGTGTTTCCTCCGCTGGCACTGTTGCCCAGAGTGTTACGCAAGATCAGGGCCGACTGCCGCAGCGTCATCCTCGTCGCTCCAGACTGGCCGAGGCGGTCGTGGTACCCGGATCTGTGGCATCTCACGGTCGGCCAACCGTGGGCACTACCAGACCGACCAGACTTGCTATCTCAAGGGCCGTTTTTCCATCTGAATTCTGCGGCCCTCAACCTGACTGTGTGGCCATTGAGTCCTGGATCCTAGCGTCTTCAGGGTTATCTCAAGACGTCATTGCCACTATGAGACAAGCTAGGAAACCAACGTCCGCTAAAATCTACCACAGGACGTGGAAAATTTTCCTGTCGTGGTGTTCTGCTCAGGGTATTTCTCCCTGGCCTTTTGCCTTGCCCACTTTTCTGTCCTTCCTTCAATCTGGACTGGAAAAGGGTTTGTCGCTCGGCTCTCTTAAGGGACAAGTCTCGGCGCTCTCTGTGTTTTTCCAGAAGCGCCTAGCCAGACTTCCACAGGTACGCACGTTCCTGCAGGGGGTTTGTCACATTGTCCCTCCTTACAAGCGGCCGTTAGAACCCTGGGATCTGAACAGGGTGCTGATGGTTCTTCAGAAACCACCATTCGAGCCAATGAGGGATATTTCTCTCTCACGCCTTTCGCAGAAAGTGGTTTTTCTAGTAGCAGTCACTTCACTTCGGAGAGTGTCTGAGCTAGCAGCGCTTTCATGCAAAACCCCTTTCCTGGTGTTTCACCAGGACAAGGTGGTTCTACGTCCGGTTCCGGAATTTCTCCCTAAGGTGGTATCCCCCTTTCATCTCAATCAGGATATCTCCTTACCTTCTTTTTGTCCTCATCCAGTTCACCAATGTGAAAAGGATTTACACTTGTTAGATCTGGTGAGAGCACTCAGAATCTACATTTCTCGTACGGCGCCCCTGCGCCGCTCGGATGCACTCTTTGTCCTTGTCGCTGGCCAGCGTAAAGGGTCACAGGCTTCCAAATCAACCCTGGCTCGGTGGATCAAGGAGCCAATTATCGAAGCTTACCGTTCGGCTGGGCTTCCGGTTCCCTCAGGGCTGAAGGCCCATTCTACCAGAGCCGTGGGCGCGTCCTGGGCTTTGAGGCACCAGGCTACGGCTCAGCAGGTGTGTCAGGCGGCTACCTGGTCGAGTCTGCACACTTTCACGAAGCACTATCAAGTGCATACCTATGCTTCGGCGGATGCCAGCCTAGGTAGACGAGTCCTTCAGGCGGCGGTTGCCCACCTGTAGGAAGAGGCCGTTTTACGGCTCTCTTACGAGGTATTATTTTACCCACCCAGGGACTGCTTTTGGACGTCCCAATTGTCTGGGTCTCCCAATAGAGCGACAAAGAAGGGAATTTTGTTTACTTACCGTAAATTCCTTTTCTTCTAGCTCTAATTGGGAGACCCAGCACCCGCCCCTGTTTTTTTGTGTACACATGTTGTTCATGTTGAATGGTTTCAGTTCTCCGATATTCCTTCGGATTGAAGTTACTTTAAACCAGTTTATAATTATTTTTCCTCCTTCTTGCTTTTGCACCAAAACTGAGGAGCCCGTGGGAGCACGGGGGGTGTATAGGCAGAAGGGGAGGGGCTTAACACTTTTGAGTGTAATACTTTGTGCGGCCTCCGGAGGCATAGCCTATACAACCCAATTGTCTGGGTCTCCCAATTAGAGCTAGAAGAAAAGGAATTTACGGTAAGTAAACAAAATTCCCTTCTTCTATTTGGACATATTATTTATTCTTATTACCCTACTATAGTGTGTCCCACCATGCCAATCACACGTGGATTACAAACGCGTTGTCTTTTCTTCACAGGGAAGCGGAATTGTCCGTTGAAGTGTTAAGACAGAGGGAAGCAAAATGGCTGGACATGCTGTCAAACTGGGACAAATGGATGGCAAAGCGACACAAGAAGGTACTCTGATGTGATTGGGAGTGATTTATGTGTGTGCCCTGCTAATGGTGTCATCGCTCAGTAACACCGCCACCCTGTCATCTGGGTGCAGCTCGGATGGGTGTGCGCCGAGCGCTCAGGTGTTTTGGGACAGCTTTTTGTTTAGCAGAAGTTACCTGTCTGCTCCAGTAACCAGGTTCACGTGGACGGGTATAATCTGAGGCACGTGCACGTGTAGGAGGAGCCCTGCATTGTATACAAACTGGTTCGGCCATTTACAAGGCATACGCTAACATAGTAAACTAGGTCATAAACTGCACTACAAAGGCTGCTATTCTACTAATCTATGGCAATCGCATTCTAATGCAGCATCTACTTACAGTATATCACAAAAGTGAATACACCCCTCACATTCTTGTAAATATTTCATTATATTTTTCATGGGACAACACTGAAGAGAAGACCCTCAGATACAATGTAAAGTAGTCAGTGTCCAGCTTGTATAACACTAAGTTTGGTGCCCTCAAAATAACTCGGCACACAGCCATTAATGTATAAACCGCTGGCAACAAAAGTGAATACGCATCTAAGTGAAAATGGCCACATTGTGCCCAATCAACCATTTCATATTTCTCTCAGATTAGTCACTGGACCTTCAACATGGCACCTCCTGGCAAAGAACTCTGAGGCTCTTAAACAATTGCTCTACATAAACATAGCCTTGGCTATAAAAAGATTACGAACACCCTGAAACTGAGCTGCAGAGTACGGTGGACAAGACCATACAACAGTTTAACAAGACAGGTTCCACTCAAAACAGGCCTCAACATGGTCTACCAAAGAAGTTGAGTGCACCTGCTCAGAGTCGTATCCAGAGGCTGTCTATTCAGAGTAGACATATGAGTTCTGCCAGCATTGCTGCAGAGGTTAAAGAGTTGGGGGGTCAGCCTGTCAGTGCTCAGACCATATACCGCACACTGCATCAAATTGGTCTAGGAACCATGTCCTGTGGTCTGATGAGACCAAGATAAACTTATTTGGTTCAGATGGTGTCAAGTGTGTGTGGTGGCCACCAGGTGAGGAGTACAAAGGCAAGTTTTGCCTACAATCGAGCATGGTGGTGGAAGTGTCATGGTTTGGGGCTGCATGAGTGCTGCCGGCTGTGGGGAGGTACATTTCATTGAGGGAACATGCCAACATGTACTATGAAATAATGAAGCAGAGCATGATTCCCTCCCTTCGGAAACTGGATTGTGGGGCAGTATTCCAACATAATGACCCCAAACACACCTCCAAGACGACCACTGCCTTACTAAGGAACTGAGGGTGAAGGTTCTGGACTGGCTAAGCATGTCTCCGGACCTAAACCTTATGGAGCCATCTGTGGAGTATCCTCAAATGGAAAATGCAAGCTTTCAAACATCCATCAGCTCCGTGATGTCATCATGGAGGATGGAAGAGGATTCCAGTGGCTCCTGTGAAGCTCTAGTGAACTCCATGCCCAAGAGAGTTAAGGCAATGCTTGAACATAATGGTAGCCACACAAAATGTTGACACTTTGGGTATAACTTGGCCACTTTCACTTAGGGTTGGACTCACTTTTGTTGCCAGTGGTTTAGGCATTACTGGCTATATGTTATTTAGAGGGCACCAAATTTACACTGTTAGGCTTAGGACACATGGCAAGTAAAATCGGACGAGTGGAATGCTATAAAAAAAAACCCAAAAAAAACGTATTCCACTAGGACCAATGTTACTTTACGGGGCCATTCCGATCTGCGTTTTGTTTTGTTTTTTCCTTTTCTTCTCAGCTCCAATTGGACCAAGAACACAATTGCAGCATACTGAGAGTGTCACCAAGAGACGTGTCACTCACACCCATACAAGTCTATGGGTGCGAGTGAAACATCGAACTGCACTCGGATGACATCCGAGTGCAGTACAATATACACATCAGCTGACGGTGGAGGAGATGGCTTACTCTCTCCCTCTACTCCGCAGCTGCAATATGATTGCAAGATTGGGTCACAGTTGCATGACCCTCAGCTCATGCTCGCAGCAGAGCAGGAGCCAAGAGTCATTAGCAAATCTCGTCCCATGTTCTCACATCAGATGCCGTATGTTTACGTCGCCCCAGCCTTAGCTGTACACGGACTACTTTGCATTGTATCAGTGTGATATCTTCAGTGTTGTCCCATGAAAAGATAATTAATTATTTTTTTATAAAAATGAGGGGTGTACTCACTTTTGTGATATACTGTAAGCTAATACTTCACGGTATAGACAACAGTTGCATGCCGTGGTGGGCTATGACTCTTATTATTATTATTATTGGGATGTTCTCTCTTGTAGACTTTGAACAAGTTCATTCTTGCACTTTGTGACTCAGAAATTTGCTTGGGATCTGACAGTGCAGCGCTTTGTCTCCATGAGGCCATTATCGTGTCTCTGACCAGGTTTATTAGTAGTTTTATGGCTGATATTAGAAGATGGTTAGGGGGGGAAATTCCACAATCTGAAACTGCTAAAAGCTTTGAGAATGTTAAGGTAAATGTATTATCTAAGGCAATTTTTTTTTTTGCTACACTAGCACGATCAGGCTGATTCTCAACATAGTGGTCAGCTCGGATGTTTAGGTTTTAAAATCCAAGAAAGTAAAGTTTATAAAATAATCAGGTTCTTGAGTGACAGCAGCTGAGGAGCAGATAATATCTGTGGGGGGTATTCATACTTATCCCCTTACTCTGTTAGAATTAGCATAAGTTTTATACAATTGACCTAGCAGGACCTGTGTGAGGTTATACCCATGTGATCTGGTATCCAGCTTTATTGGCTGAGGCCCCTCCCCTTCTGGTCACATGGGTAGGACCTCACACAGGTCCTGCTAGGTTGATTTTTATAATATTTATTCTAATTTTAACGGAGGGAGGGGTTAAGTATGAATATCACCCCCCCCAGATATTATCTGATCCTCAGCTGCTGTCACTCAAGAAACTGTAGATTTTTTTTAAGCTTTACTTTATTGGATTTCAAAACATATATATCAGAGCTGACCACTACACGTTTGTTATAGAATCAGCCTGATAGCGCTGCCTTTAGGTTATATACAAAAATCCTGATGATTAGTTCCCTTTAATCTGGTCGGTACATGGTGAAGCAAGAAATACAATCCAAATTCCAAAAAGGTGTTTTTTTTTTTTTGTTTTTGTTTGTTTTTTTTTTTGTCGC
This sequence comes from Anomaloglossus baeobatrachus, assembly GCF_048569485.1. Taxonomy (NCBI): domain Eukaryota; kingdom Metazoa; phylum Chordata; class Amphibia; order Anura; family Aromobatidae; genus Anomaloglossus; species Anomaloglossus baeobatrachus. The sequence goes on from NC_134353.1 coordinate 655,836,000, forward strand.
CAGAATACTGCATTAAAAAGCAATAATAAACGATAAAAACAGCTTACCCATCCAAACATGGTATAATTAAAAATGTTACCTCAAGACCTAAAAAATAAGCTGTCACCGAGCCCCAGATCCTGAAAAAATGAGAACGCTACGGGTCTGTGAAAATGGCAAGAAAAGCGCGATTTTTTTTTTTTCCCCCACCACTTACTTTATTTTTTGGACTATGAGATGCACCGGACTAAAAGACGCACTCTGGTTTTAGAGGAGGAAAATAAGCAAAAAATGTTTAAGCAAAAAATGTGGTCATGACACACTGTTATGGGGTGAGGATCTGCTGCTGATATTATGGGGAAAATGTCCCCAAATTCTCTACTAAGGTACCCCATCTTGGTAATGATCCTCTTGTCTTGTATATGATCCCCATCGTGCTATATAGCCCCCACCATCGTGCTATATAGCCCCCCCATCGTGCTATATAGCCCCCCCATCGTGCTATATAGCCCCCCCATCGTGCTATATAGCCCCCCCATCGTGCTATATAGCCCCCCCATCGTGCTATATAGCCCCCCCATCGTGCTATATAGCCCCCCCATCGTGCTATATAGCCCCCCCCGTCGTGCTATATAGCCCCCCCCGTCGTGCTATATAGCCCCCCCGTCGTGCTATATAGCCCCCCCCGTCGTGCTATATAGCCCCCCCGTCGTGCTATATAGCCCCCCCGTCGTGCTATATAGCCCCCCCGTCGTGCTATATAGCCCCCCCGTCGTGCTATATAGCCCCCCCCCCGTCGTGCTATATAGCCCCCCCGTCGTGCTATATAGCCCCCCCCCCCGTCGTGCTATATAGCCCCCCCCGTCGTGCTATATAGCCCCCCCCCGTCGTGCTATATAGCCCCCCCCCGTCGTGCTATATAGCCCCCCCCGTCGTGCTATATAGCCCCCCCCGTCGTGCTATATAGCCCCCCCCCCGTCGTGCTATATAGCCCCCCCCCCGTCGTGCTATATAGCCCCCCCCGTCGTGCTATATAGCCCCCCCCCGTCGTGCTATATAGCCCCCCGTCGTGCTATATAGCCCCCCCCCGTCGTGCTATATAGCCCCCCCCGTCGTGCTATATAGCCCCCCCCGTCGTGCTATATAGCCCCCCCCCGTCGTGCTATATAGCCCCCCCCCCCGTCGTGCTATATAGCCCCCCCCCCCCGTCGTGCTATATAGCCCCCCCCGTCGTGCTATATAGCCCCCCATCTTGCTCATAATATACACCCCTCCTGGTATATGGCCAGTATCCTATGGCACAGAAAAAAACCCAAAACGTTTATACTAACCTTTCCTCACTCCAGCAGCATCGCTCGTCCTTCTGTCTGTGTCAGCAGCAGCGCCGCTGACGTCTGTGGAGCCGTTCCCCCCCTGCAGCAATACAATGTCCTCCTGTCTGCCAGCTGATGTGTGTGTGGAGAGCGCGCACAGGAATGAAGTAATCCCTGTGCTCACAGTTCTCTCTATACACAGCCGCGGCCGGCAGACAGGAGGACATCGCGATGCTGCAGGGATCAGTGACCGGTGAGTATACCATACTTATTCACTGCCCCCGTGCAGATGATGTGCGGGGGGGGGCAGTGAATATAGCCGCACATGATCACTCCAGGCTGTAGTTGCCAGGGGTGATCACGCGGGCCGGCTCTTTACTATGCGCGCACCCCCCGCCCGAGGATACACGCATATGAAATGAGCGGGCCCAAGTGGTCACTGCAGGCGCTGCTGCAGCCTGCTCGTGCCCCCGATGACCTGCTCCACCGCAGCACCCTCATTCCCCGCAGTCCTACATTCAGACTATAAGACGCACCCCCCACTTTCCCCCCAACATTTGGAGGGGAAAAAAGTGCGTCTTATAGTATGAAAAATACAGTACATAAAAGGTAAAACTATACATGTTTGGTATCTACAAACTTGTACCAACCTGGGGAATCATAATGCCAGGTCAGTTTTTCAAAATAAAAAACAAAGCAGTTGTGCAATTGCAGGTTTTTGTTTTTGCAATGTCACTGCACTGGGATGTTTTTCCCATTTGCCAGTACAATATGGGGCAGAATGAATGGTGGTGTTCAAAAGTCCCACAACAAACAAGCCTCATATGGCTATATTGGGAAAAAAATGAAAAATCGCCCATGGGTAAAGGGGTATTGGAACATGGCATAATGGTCCAAGTTCATTAATAATGGGCCTCGTCTTGTAACTGTAAAACCACCCAATTGCTTTTGTTCTTTATACTACAGTAGGAAAATGGAGGTTGCTGTGGGGATCAAGGCCAGTTAGATGGCCACTAGCCATTTTGCATGTTGCCCTATTAGGCTAAGTTCACACATCCTGTGTTTTCAATCAGTCAGGTCCGTCAGCAACGGATCAGTCATTTTCAAGATGTCAACTGATGCAACTGATGTGTTTTTCACAGGATTCCTTTCACAGGAATCCTGTGAAAAAACGGATCAGTTGCGTCCGTTACATCCGCTGTGCGTCCATTTTTTGACGGATCAGTCATGATCCGTCTGTGTTTGGGACAGCCCAGTGGGCGTGCCAAGCATGCTCAGTAGAGCATGACGGAATCCTGCGCTGGATTCCGTTGTAAGACGTATTACGACGGAATCCAGCACCATAGACATGCATTACAAGCTTGACGGATGGCGACGGATTCCTGCGCGGCGCGTTAATTTTGACGGCCCGAAAAACGTTACATTCTGCGTTGCTCCCCGCTCGGCGGTCAGTCAAAAACGACGGACCGCGACGCAGCGGATGCAACGCAGGGTCATCAGTCGCAATCCGTCACTAATAGAAGTCTATGGGGAAATACAGGATTCCTGCAAAATATTTTGCAGGATTCCGTAATTCCTCAAGGCTACGGATTGTGACTGATGCAAAACACAGGATGTGTGAACTTAGCCTTACCCTTTTAGATATTTAGTTATCCTGAAGCGTTTCCAGTTGTCTTCATCCAGCTCTTCCCATGAGATGGCATACATATTATTGGCAGGTTCCTAATGTCATCTGCACATACTGACTCATGTTTGCCTGCAGGTGGCTTCTTGTAACAGGTCCCCAGTGCTCACAGCTATGTAATATGACCAGTCAGTGGAATTTTGGGTAATGTTTCTTAATATGCTTAGTTTCTTAAAGGGAACTGTTCATTTGGTTCAGGGTGCCCAAACTACGGGCAGCATTATTTATAGATCAGCTGCATGATTGCGGCAAGGTATATTCCTCTGTAAAATACTCCGGCATTTCAGGGCAAATACTGTATAGTTAGAAGACCTGGCCAATAGCCATAACCTAGCCCAGTCTGGTGCTCCTCCCCGGGAGGAGTTGTGTGGACCAATCTGCAGCAGTGCTGGGAAGAGCCAGCCCACCACAGGCATCTCCGCTATGGTCCCTGGCTGGATCTTCAAACTAGATTTTCTCTGAAATAGTGTCGGAAGAGAATCTATATGGCTGCATTCCGGCTCTGATTCATGTTGCTCGCAGTTTGGGAAGAATGATTCAGGTGACCGGTTGCTTTGTAAAGTTCAGTTTGTAATTTCTTTTTCGACAGATAAAGCTGAGATGTCAGAAAGGCATCCCACCGGCGCTACGTGGCCGTGCCTGGCAGTACCTTTCCGGAAGCAGGGTAAAAATGGAACAGAACTCCAACAAATTTACTGTAAGTGTTACTCAAAACAAGTTTAGGCCCTGTGTTTTTTGCTGCAGAATTGGTGCAGTTTTTGTTCCTAAGCTTCATGCAGTCCTTCCCCAGCAAAGTCTATGAGAAATCCAAAATACTGTGCGCACGTTGCTTCTTTTCTCCTTACAGGTCTTGCGCAGAATTTCTGCAGCAAAAAGAAGCAGCATTTCACTTCTTTTGTGTTTTTTTTTCCCTGCGTTTTGCCAATGTTAAAAAAAAAAAAAACCCACAAGGGCAAAAACTCTGTAAAAGCCCATGCATTTTGGTGCGTTGGGTTTTGGTTTTTTTGTTTTTTTTGCAGGGAGGTATGTTTTTCGCTGGAGAAATATCTGCAGTGTGTGCACATAGCCTTAAAGAGGTTCTTCAAGAATGTGATAGAAAATTGCTACAGTCACTTATTTCAAGTGGCAACCCATCTTTGTCACGTGCCCGGGATGGGCTGAAGCCTGAAGAAGCAGCGCTAGAGACATAGAAGAGCAAGTAAATTCGTTCATGATGCGGCTCCTCTCACAATCGAGAGCTGCAACCTACCAAAACACATGAGTGGGACAGGTTGAGGTTTGAAATGTGTAACGGCGGCCATTTTTATTCTTGGAGCATTTTATAAAGCCACTTAGTTCCAAGGGTAAGGCTATGTGCGCACGTTGCGTATTTGCATGCAGTTACGCTGCGATCTGCACCGCAGTGTAACTGCATGCGTCCTGCGTCCCCAGCACAGTCTATGAAGATTATGCAGGAGCCGTGCGCACGTGGCGTATTAGAGCGCAGTGATTCGGCTGCTGCCCGACGCGCGCGTTCTAAGAAGTAGCTTGTCACTTTCCTGCGCTTTGCATGCAATCCCCGCTCTGTCTATGGGAGGGGCTGCAGTCAGAGCGCATGGAATCTGCTTTTTATTTTTTTCATTACGGACTGTTTCTGCAGCGATTTGAAGCGCACGTGTGCTGTTGAAATCGCTGCAGAAATTTCTGCAGGGACAAACGCTACGTGCGCACATAGCCTAACACTTTCCCGTTCTTTCAGGAGCTGGACTCAATGGCAGGGGACCCTAAGTGGCTGGACATCATAGAACGAGACCTTCACAGGCAGTTTCCTTTCCATGAAATGTTTGTTGCTCGAGGAGGTCATGGGTAAGTTATTTCTGGATCCGGTTTCCATTTGTTAGCGGGATGTTTTCTGCAGATGAATGCCCTTTACAGCGCCTATTGATTATTCATTTTTTCTGTCTTGGAATGCTGAAGTTAACAACGTGTCTTTTTCTATTGAGTTATTGGCCGCTGTCTGCTGTGCATTATTCAGGCTTTTCCTGGCTATGTGACCACATTTTGCTCAGGTTATTGATTTAGGTCTGTGAGCCTGAGGACAGCAGATTTCTGAACTCATGTAATGGCCTGATGCCACTTTTATTTTAGAACTGAGCGATAAGTGCCGTGTAATTACAGTACCACTTTGCCAACAGCATAGAGCCCTGCACACTCCGGATATTTAACCCTTTCATTGAGCCTGTTTGTGAGATTTATGCTAAGGTGGTTACACAAATGTTATTTGAGGTTTGTTTTTGTATAGCTTTTTTCCTTTTTCTTTCCCCCCCAGATAAGGAGAGAAATGTTTATAACTTTCTCCTGTTATTTATGTTTCTTCACTGTACTTAATTGGAGCCTGTCCGGTCCCTTATGCACCCAGAACCATGAGCAGTTCTGGGTGCATATTTCTAATACCTGCCTAACAGTCTGTCTCTGTATCTAGTAGCAAAATAGAGATCTTTTAGAAAAAGTATTTCTAAAGATCTTTTATGATATGCTAATGAGCGCAGGGACTAGTCGTAGGGGCGTTTAGTTCCTGCTCTCATTCCACCCTCCTTAGCATGTTAGCACACAGACAGGGGCATGCTAACATTATATTCAGTGCCCATTGTCCAGCGTCATCAGCGGTGACATGCGTACCTGTGTCCACGGTCACTGCTTCAGACTGCTGACTTTAGGATCGGTGCGCATGATCACAAGTCACCACACTTCCAGTCATGCGCACTAGACTTCTCTGAAGCCAGGACACGTACACCCAGCATCATAGTGCGCATGACCGGAAGTGAGGGCATTGTGGGCGTGCTAATCTGCTAAGAGGGCAGAATGAGTTCAGGAACTAACGCCCTTGCAACTAGTCCCTGCCCTCATTAGCATATCATAAAGGATATTTAGAAATACTTTTTATAAAGATCTCTTTATCTTTGCTACTAGATGTAGGGATTCGCAATATGCACCCAGAACTGGTCATGGTTCTGGGTGCATATTGCAGCTGACAGGTTCATTTTAAAGGTGATTTCTCCAAAATCTGATATCATTTAACAGTCCTAAAAAAATAAGCTTTTGTATAGGTCAAGATCGCGTGTGCACCCCTGACTTACCAGAAGAGCATAGTGGCTTGTATATGCTCTCCTGTGACTTTGTGTTGTATTGGTTTATATTTGTAGCTTTGTTTTACTTTTATGTCTATAGAATAACAACATAGTTTTCATTGCTGCAGCAGCATAAAGCAAATATTAGGCATTTCCAATAACATTCTTGCATCGCTGTAAATCAGACATGGGCTCCACAAAGTAATCTGATGTCTTTTTTACCTTTTACAGTCAACAAGATCTTTTTAGGGTACTGAAAGCGTACACTCTCTACCGCCCAGACGAAGGCTACTGTCAAGCCCAGGCCCCAATTGCAGCTGTCCTGCTTATGCATATGCCAGCCGAGGCAAGTAGAGGAACATCGCCTGCAGCATACTATTCATTACAATGGGATTCCACCGTCTTACACGTTTCCTTTCCTCCACAGCAAGCATTCTGGTGTTTGGTGCAGATCTGTGAGAAGTACCTGCCCGGTTATTACAGTGAGAAGCTGGTAAGAACATTGAACTTTTCAGCTTGTTTATGTCGCATTTTCTTTACTATTATTTGTTTGTTTGGGTTTTTTTTTTTTAATTATTATTATTATTGTTCTTATTATTGTCGCAGGTTTGATATGACCTACATTGTTATGCTTTTCTGTGCCTTCTCCAGGCTTAAATATTTTTCAGTATCTCAGATATGTTAAGTCTGGAAGAAATTTAAAAAGCAATCCCATTGTCTCTTTTCTATCTAAATGGACTCCATGGAGGCTAATGTAGGACAGTGATGGCCAACTAATAGGCCACTTGCAGCCCACATGTGTCCACAATGTGGTCCTGGCTCCACTCCTACCAAATTACAAGATTTTGAAAGCAGCATTAATTGTTCTTGAGACATGGAAACCTGGGGAGACCCATGATGAGAGACCAGCCTTGGCAAAGGCGATATATATTTGGTTTTTTGTTTCTCCCCCCCCCCCCCTCTTTTATATATGCACTTTATACATTGACCTTTGTGAGGGACAGGGAAAAAAAATTAGAAGGCTACAGATTTACAGTGCCTAGAAAGAGTACTCATACCTAGTGAACATTTTCCTAATTTTTTTCACATTACACCCACTTTTATTGGGGTTTTATGCTATATACAAACACTAAGTAGCCAGTATTTGTGAAATGTAAAGGGAATGATGCATGGTTTTCTAAATATTAAAAAAAAAATCTGAAAATTGTGATGTGCATTTGTATTAACCCCTCTGTAGTCTGATACCCCTAAATAAAATCCTGAGTGAACAATTGCCTCCAGAAGACACATAATTAGTAAATTGAGTCCACCTGTGTGTAATCTATACTCACTATATAACTACAGCTGTTCTCTGAAGAACTTGGAAGTTCGTTTCGAACATTTGGGATCAAACTGCATCATATATATATATATATATATATATATATATATATATATATATATATATATATATATATATATATATATATATATATATATATATATATATATATATATATATATTAAAAAAAAAAAAAATATTATACTCTTCTCCACAACTTTATTCCTGACCCGTCTGGTGTCTTCCCTGGTTTTCATGATGCAGTTTGATCCCAAATGTTCGAAACGAACTTCCAAGTTCTTCAGAGAACAGCTGTAGTTATATAGTGAGTATAGATTACACACAGGTGGACTCAATTTACTAATTATGTGTCTTCTGGAGGCAATTGTTCACTCAGGATTTTATTTAGGGGTATCAGACTACAGGGGGGGTTAATACAAATGCATATCACAATTTTCAGATTTATATTTTTTTAAAATATTTAGAAAACCATGTATCATTTCCTTTACATTTCACAAACACTTGCTACTTAGTGTTTGTATATAGCATAAAACCCCAATAAAATATATATATTAATCTCTCCCAGTCGCTGAACTTCTCAAGGATCACTGTTCCATCATCCATCATCCAAATATGGAAGCAGTGTGGCACAACTGCAAACCTAACAAGACATGGCCGTTCATGTAAACCAGTTTTTCACAACTCCAGTCCTCAGTTATCACCAACAGTGCATGTGTTCAATGTCAAGAATAGATGGATTTTAAATGTTTATTGCTTGTTGCCTAGGTTACTGGATAGCGCTGCTAGACTGCAGTGGTGGCCGGTAACCTAGAGTAACGAGCAGTAAACAAAGCGCTTACAGGCTCTTTTTAATAGAACTTGTAAGTCCAACTCTGAAGCTGCCTTTATTACTGGAGCGCACTGTCAGCTCCCGATCAACCAACATGTCCTTCATTACTGCAGCGCTGCCTCGTATAGATTGGAGAGCGCAGTTTGGGCCGGCACCACAACTATGCTGCTGGTCCAAACTATATCAAGCAGCGAGCCAGGTGACCGGGGAGCCAAAAGGATTAGAACACCCTTTTTTATAGCGAATATATGTAATTATCAGAAATGTTCATCATAAAATTACCACCCATGTTAATTTATTAAATCATTGGTCTAATCATGCGGCTACAGCTTAAGCGTCGTGAATGAAATTTTGATCTTTATTGGTCAGAGTTGGAAATATTCTGAGATTATTCGTTCACTGTTACAATTAATGTTTAATATATTTTTACTTTCATTTATGTGAAGTGTTTCAGTATTTTATTAACGTTTGCAATGATTCTAGAAGCCTCTGCTGTCCATTAACCAGGCCCACCTCATGGTCTGAATCCAGGCTGCCAAGAAATGCATGCCTATTATTAAACCGCTCCTGAATCTTTTAAGACGTATTTACTAAGAATACATTGGTAATGTAACTCGTTTGACTTGACGTAGTTGACATTCCTCCGCAAGTGTTTCAAGTCTCCAAGAAATACAATACATAAATGATGTAACCTAGACTCGATTCTTAAACAGAGAAATGTTTTGGTGTTTTGTTTTTGTTTTGTTTTTTTTATACATTTTGATAACCTTTTAAAATTTTACATATCACTATATTTAACCCCTTCACAACCTTTGACGTACTGGTACGTCATACGTGGTGTACTTGCCATTGATTAGGGCTTTCACTGCCTGTTAACTAGTTAAATCCTGCTGTCGGTCTCTGCACCCATCAGCAGCCCTGTGATGTGATCGCAGGGCGCCAATGGGTTATCATGACAGCCGGAGGTAAGCTGATGATCCCTGAGCCTGCCATGACGTAGTTCCTGTGAATGCCGGCTGAGCGCCGACGTTCTCGGAAATTCAGCATGTGTGCCACTCTGTACAGCACAAGTGATCGGATGATCACAGCTTAAAGTCCCCTAAGAAGACTAGTAAAAACAATTAAGTGTTTTTTAAAAATATGGAATTTTTCTTTAAAAAACACACGTTCAAATCACCCCCCCCTTTTTAACCCATTGAAAATAAAGCCAATAAAAAAATACACATTTCGTATCGCTTAATTCAGAAATGCCAGATCTATCAAGATTATAAAATAAATTATTCCGATCTGTAAAGGGCGTAGCAACAAAAAAACAAACAAAACAGAATTACGTTTTTTTTTGGTCACTGCAACGTTGAATTAGAATGGAATAAGAGGTGATCAAAACATTGCATCTACCCAAAAATGGTATAATTAAAATGTCAGCTCAAGGCGCAAAAAATAAGCAGTCACTGAACCCCAGATCCTGAAAAGTGAGATTATGGTGCTAAAAGTACAGTTCCCTTTTTTCATAACTTTCTGAATTATTTTTCACCAATTAGATAAAAAAAAACTTTACATGTTTGGTATCTATGAACAAGTAATGATATGGGAAATCCTACTGCTAGGTCAGTTTTACCTTATCATGCACCTAGTAAATAGAAAAAAAAATTGTGAAATTGCACGTTTTTTGCAACTCCATCGCACTTAGATTTGACAGAAAATTAAAAAGTTATGGCTTTTAGATGAAAATATGAAAACAGAAAATCGCCGGGTGACTCGGGTGCATACCAAAGTCTGTTCATCTAAGCGGAGTTCTCAGTGGGACAATATAATGAAAGGACCTACTAATCAGAAGAGACACATAAGTAGGAAGGACTCTGGACTAGGGGCCTGTGAATGAATTTGCTCTGTTGACTTTTGCTCTTTAAGTGATGGATAGGTACAATTAAAAAAAGGGCCCTACCTGCGGGGGTCTTACAATCTACAGGGAGTGGGCAGGAGAAAGACACTACTGTAGGTGAACATAAAAGGCCGTATGGTTGTAGCAGGATTATTTCAAGTTATCAGTTTTAAAGGGGGCGTTTCGAGCTCACTACCCCAACCCATCAGACTTTGCCCTACCTTTGAAATTGTGAGTTCCGAAAGAGTTAGCTCTTTGAATAAAAGTACTGCCAATCTTAGGTCTATGTTCCAATGAAAAGAAAATGGTTTGTTGTAATGCATCTTTGATTTACTTGCAGGAAGCAATCCAGTTAGATGGACGGATCCTATTCTCCCTGCTCCGGAAGGTGTCTCCTGTGGCCTACAAGCATCTGAGTAAGCAGAAGATTGACCCCATCCTATACATGACTGAATGGTTCATGTGTGCGTTCTCGCGGACTCTTCCCTGGAGCTCGGTCCTGCGTGTGTGGGACATGTTCTTCTGTGAAGGTAACTTCTTGGGTGATAAACCATACTTAATACAGTTCTTCTGTTACTTGACCAGTCCACGACAAGTTGACAAATGCTCCCACCCCATCAGTTACCTGAAATCTATATATTTTAGGGTATCCAGACTCTGAAAGAGGATATTCTTCAAGAATAGAAAGAGATAGCTGTTGTAATATAGTGTATCACCAACTTGCTCATTCAGTACCTAGAAGACTTTGTGCTGTCCTTCAAAATCATGGGGGTCAGACAAAACACTACATGTAGTATTTGATGTGAGGTGTATTCATTTTTGTATCAACTAATTTCAGTAAAACTGAAGGTATTGTAATTAAAACATTAAAGTAAGGTTAACAATATAACTTTAACTCCTTAACCGGGGGCAGTAATATTACGTCCTAGCGGTCATAGTGTTACTGCCCACGGTCTGCTGCTGGCAGCTTGCCGCGAACAGCGCACATCTCAGCTGATTTTCACAGCTGAGATGTGTGCCTGCCAGACACGAGCAGAATAGTTAGCTGCTTGCGACGTTTAATCCCGTAAATGGCGCTGTCAATATGTGACAGCGCCATTATAACGGCATCGGCGGTAAACATTACTCACTGGTCGATACCGGAAGTGACGTGATCATGTGACTTCCGGTGGTTGTCATGGTACCACAGAGTCATGTGATGACTCCTGTAGCTCACATGAATTACTTTCGGTTTCACCCGGCCTGGAACTGGGTGATGCAGAAAATGAGCATATCTGCTGTATAGCTGTGATCAGCAGATATGGCAGAGCGATCGGATTGTTGATCCATATAGCCCCCTAGGGGGACTAAAAATAAAAAAAAGTTTTAAAAAAACCTGAAAGTTCAAATCACCCCCTTTCGCCCCATTGAAAATTAAAGAGTTAAAAAAATAAAAAATATACACATTTGGTATCGCCGCGTTAAATGCCCGCTCTAACAAAATATAAAATCAATTAATCTGATCAGTAAACGGCGTAGCGGCAAAAAAATTCCAAACACCAAAATTACATTTTTTTGGGCGCCACAAATTTTGCACGAAATGCAATAACAGGCGATCAAAACGTAGCATCTGCACAAAAATGGTACAGGTAAAAATGTCAGCCTGAGATTCACAAAATAAGCCATCACTGAGCCATGGATGCCAAAAAATGAGAACGCTACGGGTCACGGATATGGCGTAAAACGTGCACCACTTTTTTCGGACAAACTTCTGATTTTTTTTTTATTTATTTTTTTAGCCCCTTATATAAAAGTAAACCCATCATGTTTGGTGTCTACGAACTCGCACTGACCTGATGCATCACTCCCACCTATCAGTTTTACCATATAGTGAACACAGTGAATAAAATATCTCAAAAACAATAGTGCTATCGCACTTTGCAATTTTTCAGCATTTTGAACTTGTTTGCCGTTTTCCAGTATGGTAAAACTTATGGTTTCATTTAAAAGTACAGCTCTTTTTGCAAAAAGAGCCCTCACATTACCATATTGACTTAAAAAATAAAAAAGTTACGTCTCTCGGAAGAAGAATGGCGGAAAAAAAAACCAGCGAAAAATCGGCCAGTCGTGAAGGGGTTAATATTCATTTTTTAACTTTGAAAACACCATTCTTGTCAAAATTTTGATTCCACAAGATGCTGATTAAAATGCTTTTCAAAGGGGGTGTACTCATTTATGCTGAATGTGTGTGTATATGTGTGTGTGTATGTATGTGTGTATATAATATAATGTATGTATGTATGTGTGTAATATGTATGTATGTGTATGTATGTGTATATGTATGTATATGTATGTGTATGTATGTGTGTATGTGTGTATGTAGGATCTTAACCAATAGCTCATGGAGTGCAGGAACCAATAAACATTCTGGCAAGATGTAGTTTGAGAAAATGTTGGGGGTTTTTTGTTTTGTTGTTTGTTTGGTTTTTTTTTTGTTTTTTTTTTTTTTACCCCATAACATGAAAAAAGTCCCAAATGTAATTTAACGTCGAAGCAAGGGGATGTAATGTATTGACTGTTTATACATATACACAGCATGTATGTTAGTAAATAGATGTGTAATATATATGTATGTATGTATGTATGTATGTATGTATGTATGTATGTGTGTGTGTGTGTGTGTGTATGTGTGTGTGTATATAATGTATATAATATATATATATATATATATATATATATATATATATATATATATATATATATATATATATATATATATATATATATATATATATATATATAATATACACACACACACACACACCCCCTAATGCTTGCACTCAGCAGATGTACGATGTTCCACAATTGTAATCATCATTCCACCCTCCAGATTACTGAAAAGGAGAATGAAGGTTTGTGCTAATCTGCGGATTATACTGGCTGGCACTGTTGCTGTGTTGTACACAGTGACCTTAATATTGGTGAGGGGTTGAAGCGTGCATTGACGGTGTGGATAGTGTGTTGTAGAAGATGGCTTCTGTAACAGAAGAGGGCCAGTGCGTGTCATTACTCAGAAGCGGCTAGTAGATGATGCTATGTTTTTTATGAGCGGTCCTAATATTATAAGGTGGTGAAAATGGCATCAAAGGTAAGAGATTAATGAGAGAGAATAGCTGAAATTTATGAGCGTTTCTTTCTGTGATCCTGATCTTGGCTGAGCTCGTATTTGTAGTGAGGGTTGCGTTCCTGTCCTGTTACTACTTGGCCCAGACAAGCCCTGTTTCAGATAATCCTAGTAATGGTGGACAATGATGGAAGGCAATATTGGCCCTGATGGTGGCCGGTCACGTCTCGCAGCTGTGGGACTCAAATCTGATATTGGAGACAAGAATGATATGTAATCAATATATGCCCATCACTGTGGGGAAAATTCTTTGACGAGAACAGTCCCCGCTTCTCCTCTCCCCATATCAAACCATTTAATCCAAATTCAGCTTCGTATGCAAGGTGTGTACAGATGGCCTCACCGTGTCCTTATTGATATATTTGGCTTCCGATGACTATTGGTCTTAAAGTGGACATACACATCAGATGAAAGGATTACAAACATGCATGTCATCAGACCTTGATATCCCGGTGAGGATCTGACTGTAGTCACACCCAACAATTGCTAAAATGAAGTGGTAGACATAACAAGCAAGCCCTGAGGTCACAATTTGCACAAGGGTGAGCATTTGTGGACAGTAAATTATTTTTAGAGATTTTTCGGGCTTGTAATAGGATAAATTAATAAAAAGAGCTATTGCTCACCGTTCATCTCTCCAACAACCCCTCCTGGCCTCTGTTGCGGCCTTTCTGTACAGATTATACAGATTATATATTTATTATACAGATGATACTAAACTCTGCAGGGTAATCAATACAGAGGAGGATAATTTTATATTACAGGGAGATTTATGTAAATTGGAGGATTGGGCTGAGAAGTGGCAATTGAAGTTTAATGTAGATAAATGTAAGGTCATGCACTTGGGTAGAGGAAATAACATTTATGATTATGTACTTAATTGTAGAACACTGGGTAAAACAGACACAGAAAAAGACTTGGGTGCATGGGTGGATGGTAAACTTCACTTTAGTGGACAGTGTCAGGCAGTTGCTGCCAGGGCTAATAAAATAATGGGATGTATTAAAAGAGGTATAAGTGTTCATGAAAAAAATATAGTTCTACCTCTGTACAAGTCACTAGTGCGACCGCACCTAGAATACTGTGTACAATTCTGGTCACCGATATATAAGAAGGACATAGTTGAACTGGAGAGGGTGCAGAGAAGAGCGACCAAGATTATTAGAGGAATGGGGGGGCTGCAATACCAAGACAGGTTATTAAACTTGGGGTTATTTAGTTTGGAAAAACGAAGGCTTAGGGGGGATCTAATCACAATGTATAAATATATGAGGGGACAGTACAGAGACCTTTCCAAAGATCTTTTTACACCTAGGCCTGCGACTGGAACACGGGGGCATCCGCTACGTATTGAGGAAAGAAGGTTTAATCATAATCACAGACGAGGATTCTTTACTGTACGAGCAGTGAGACTATGGAACTCTCTGCCGCATGATGTTGTAATGAGTGATTCACTACTAACATTTAAGCAGAGCCTGGATGCCTTTCTTGAAAAATTTAATATTACCAGTTATGTATATTAGATTTTATGACAGGGTATTGATCCAGGGAACTAGTCTGATTGCCGGATGTGGAGTCAGGAAGGAAATTTTTTCCCCATTGGAACTTGTTTGCCACATTGGGGTTTTTTTGCCTTCCTCTGGATCAACATGTTAGGCTACGGGTTGAACTAGATGGACTTAGTTTTTAAGGTTGAAGGGAGACTCTATGATACTATGATACTATGATTTCAAGGGTTATGTCACAAGTGCAGTGCACGGCACTGCTGCAGCCAATCATTGAACTCGGCAGTTCATGCTTTCTATGGTTGCTGAGCTTGGTGATTGCCTGCAGCCTAAAAAAGACCTGGGCAGTGGCGGAGAGCGGTCTCTGGAGCAGCAGAGGGCAAAAGGCTATGTGCGCATGTTGCATATTTGCATGCAGCTACGCTGCGATCTGCACCGCAGTGTAACTGCATGCGTCCTGCGTCCCCCGGAATAATCTATGAAGATTATGCAGGAGACGTGCACACGTGGCGTATTAGAGCGCAGCGCTTCGGCTGCTGCCCGAAGTGCGCGTTCCAAGAAGCGACGTCACTTATTCCGTGCGCTCTGCATGCATCCCCCGCTCTGTCTATGGCAGGGGCTGCAGTCAGAGCGCATGAAATCGGCTTTTTTTTTTTTCATTACGGACTCTTTCTGCAGCGATTGGAAGCGCACGTGTGCTGCTCAAATCGCTGCAGAGATTTCTGCAGGGACAAACGTTACGTGCGCACATAGCCTAACTGATTTTTTTATTTTATCAATCCTACAGAAGCTGATGGGCTGAAGAAACGTTTTGTGGAAAAACCCTTTAAATGTACATTTAGGGTTACAGTTTTATTAAAGGTCATTGGTAGATGTGTAGTGTTTGGCAATTACACACCAGTATTGACTATATCTCACATACTGTATATATACTTCTTCCTCTTCTGCAGTTTCAGTGGCCATTTATTGTTTGTCTCATCCTACCTGTTCCTATTACCAATTAAATTGTAATTTTAACAGTGGAATTGGATTTTGAATAACTTTTGAGGTGTTCCAGCACTTTTTCCTCGTTTGCGTAGTATTTTTGGTTTTGGTGCTGCCTCTACAATAGTCTTGGGCTATGTGCCCACGGGGAAAGTGTCCTGCGGTTATATCCGCAGGACATTCCGCAGGAGCTCCCAGAAAACCGCAGCACAACTTTGTCTGTTCTGAGCTGCGGTTTATTTGCGTAATGTCCTGCGGATATGCTGCGGTCATTCTGCATTGAGGATACGGTACCATGGCTTCAGCACTGCATCCTCAATGCAGAACAAGTGCTGCAGTGATCGGGGAGTTCATACTTACCTCCATCACACAGCACTTCTCTCCGGCGTCTGTCAGCGTCTCTGCACTGTGCAGGAGAAGGTGGGCGGGCCTGAACTAGCTCCGGCTGTCACATGACCGGAGCTTGTGCAGGCCCCACCCACCTCCTCCTTCCTGCTCATGGATCCACCGCGGTCCACCGGAGGAAAGTGACCGGGTGTCTGCTATCAAGGCAGGTAAGTATGGGACCATCCGCAGGTAAATCCGCAGGAATAATTGACATGCGGTTATGTGCGGCTGCGGGATATCCACAACATATTCCGCAGTCGCACATTCCGCAACGTGGACACACACTCCACATGTCCCATAGGATAACATGGGGAGTGTCTGTACATGCTAAAACCTGCAGATTTATCTGGAAAATCCAGAAAAATCCGCAGAAGAAAGCTCCCGTGGGCACATGGTCTTATAGTCTTGGCCTTTTTTCTAATAGCAACCCACAATAGTTGTGGGAGTTTCTAGGGTTATCAGAATGAGTGATTTTTGATGTGGTATGATGAGTAGTGTCAGTGTTGTGTGTGTGTGTGTGTGTATATATGATGAATGATAAACCTGTTCTTGTGACTCCTCTCACTTAGGAGGGTTAGAAAGGGCATTCCCAGCCCGGTGCCAGCTCAGAGAGTGCGGTGTCCTTATTAAATAGGCAGGTTACATGCTGCAGGGAGCAGTTACTCATTACAGGGTGTGAGCGCGGTGCAGCCTGCCTGTACATGTCCTGCGAGGACTTGTGACGGGCTGGCTGTCTGTTTTTGGTTACAGTCTGTCAGTATGTGTCCACCACTCCCTTTTATGTGCCATTTAAGTTTTTCTCTTTCATAACCACAAAGCTTATTTTAGTTTCTCCTTTCTATGCTCAAGTATATGTATTTTCAAAGAGAATTGGTGGCGCTATCTGATGCCATGCTCACTGGAAGACCAGTGCCGCGCATGACTGCTACGTGGAAAGGACAAAACTAATAAAGTATATAAAGCCTTTAACAAGTTGCAATGTATTTGCATAACTCGCAAGATGCACAAAAATATTGCAACTTTTGGCGCCAGTCCCGGCCAACTAGACCAATAGGGACCATGCTTAGCTACTCTAGTGGCATAACTTGCTCCAGAAATGTTCTCCAGTCCCTGATTTGGAGTACCTTTACAACCTCAGATGCACGGCTTTTGAATTAATTAGGTGTACGGTATTTAAAGTGAACCTGTCAGGTGCAATATGCACCCAAAACCACGAGCAGTTCTGAGTGCATATTGCTATTCCCTGCCTAACCATCCCTGTATACACTAGCAGAGATGGTTGACCTTAGGGAGATCAACATCCACCACTGCGGAGACACCATCACGTGTTTCTCAACGCAGTGATTCTAGAGCAATGCCCCCTGGGAAATATTCAAAGCAAGAAGGCCTGCGGAGACACCATCACATGTTTCTCAACGCTGGCAGGAAACTAGCCAGGTCTTTCACCGGGAAGGAACAACCACGGGAAGGGCAGTCTCCAGTCAAGGAGACCACCTATGCCAAACATGAAAGACCTGGCTAGTTTCCTGCCAGCGTTGAGAAACACGTGATGGTGTCTCCGCAGTGGTGGATGTTGATCTCCCTAAGGTCAACCATCCTTGCTCACATAGTCTTTTACTAGGCAATGCTCCCACTAGCCAGATTCCTACTCCACACTGATGAGGGGCAAATACCCCGAAACGGCTGTCTGTGGATGGATACCATGTTTGGCATAGGTGGTCTCCTTGACTGGAGACTGCCCTTCCCGTGGTTGTTCCTTCCCGGTGAAAGACCTGGCTAGTTTCCTGCCAGCGTTGAGAAACACGTGATGGTGTCTCCGCAGGCCTTCTTGCTTTGAATATTTCCCAGGGGGCATTGCTCTAGAATCACTGCGTTGAGAAACACGTGATGGTGTCTCCGCAGTGGTGGATGTTGATCTCCCTAAGGTCAACCATCCTTGCTCACATAGTCTTTTACTAGGCAATGCTCCCACTAGCCAGATTCCTACTCCACACTGATGAGGGGCAAATACCCCGAAACGGATGGATACCATGTTTGGCATAGGTGGTCTCCTTGACTGAAGACTGCCCTTCCCGTGGTTGTTCCTTCCCGGTGAAAGACCTGGCTAGTTTCCTGCCAGCGTTGAGAAACATGTGATGGTGTCTCCGCAGGCCTTCTTGCTTTGTATACACTAGCATATATAAAGAGATCTGTAGAAAAAGTATTTCTAAAGATCCTTTATAATATGCTAATGAGGCCAGCGACTAGTAGCATGTGCTAATGAATGCGCAACGTCAAAGGCATGGTCGCTCTCACCGCTCTCTGCTGCCTCTTACCCAGACGCTGGACTTCGGTTCAGTGTGCATGATCAGAAGTCTTGAACTTACGGTCATGCGTACTATGAAGCAGAGTGTACACGTCCCAGCTTCAAACTGGTGTAGTGCACATG